>NW_027284980.1:0-300000 GCF_040894005.1 Engystomops pustulosus
AACCCTAACCCTAACCCTACTAACCTTACTAACCTTACTAACCCTAACCCTAACCCTAACCCTAACTCTAACCCTAACCCACTAACCCTACTAACCCTAACCCTAACCCTAACCCTAACCCCTAACCCTAACCCTAACCCTACTAACCCTAACCCTAACCCTAACCCTAACCCTAACCCTAACCTACTAACCCTAACCCTAACCCTAACCCTAACCCTAACCCTAACCCTAACCCCTAACCCTAACCCTAACCCTAACCCTAACCCTAACCCTAACCCCTAACCCTAACCCTAACCCTAACCCTAACCCTAACCCTAACCCCTAACCCTAACCCTAACCCTAACCCTAACCCCTAACCCTAACCCCTAACCCTAACCCCTAACCCTAACCCTAACCCTAAACCTAAACACCTAACCCTAACCTAACCCTAAATAACCCTAACCCTAACCCTAACCCTAACCCTAACCCTAACCCTAACCCTAACCCTAACCTAACCCTAACCCTAACCCTAACCCTAACCCTAACCCTAACACCCTAACCCTAACCCTAACCCTAACCCTAACCCTAACCCTAACCCCTAACCCTAACCCAACCCTAACCCTAACCCTAACCCTACTAACCCTAACCCTAACCCTAACACTAACCCTAACCCTAACCCTAACCCTAACCCCCTAACCCCCTAACCCCCTAACCCTAACCCTAACCCTAACCCTAACCCACTAACCCTAACCCTAACCCTAACCCTAACCCTAACCCCTAACCCTAACCCTAACCCTAACCCTTAACCCCCTAACCCTAACCCACTAACCCTAAACAAGTATGGCGTATGTGGAAGGTCCCACATGAGAGATAGCATGGCGGTGTGGCCACCAGACTTCTTGTATTTTCTGTTAGAAAAGGATTAGTTAGTGACAAGAATGTGGTCACGTTGATGGAGCTCAGAGACTACTCAGCAGATTCCTTGTCAGTGACGTTCACAGATAACAATAAAAGTACAAGGGTCAACTTCATGACTGCAGGGAGGACATTCTCATGACTGCAGAGAGGACATTTAAGTCCTAGAGCATTGTACAAGGAATGGACACCTCATTCACTGCCTTTAACAAGCCAAAGGTAGGAGACACCATTCTGGGGATTCGGTTTTCATTTCCATGTCCCTATTATATCTTAGTGAAAATTTCATGATAATATCATACAAAATATGAAAACTGCTTTGCCATATTTTTCAGAAAAGGTATTTTACAGGTTAGGGTATGTTGCTGCAACTGGTAGTTAAACAGCTCCTAGTAGTCAATAATCATGCAGCCCCCAGTAGCAAATATGTAAACAGTATTCAATAGTCACACAGCCCCCAGTAGCCAATAGCCATCTAGTATGCATCTAGTATGCAGCATCCAGTAACTAATAAACATGCAGCCCCCAGTAGGCAATAGAGTAGGGTCCTCAGTGTAGTGTAGGCACTGCCAACAGTTACTCCTCAGTCGAGTATAATCACTACCACCAATCAGTCCTTTGTCTAGTGTAATCACTACCACCAATCAGTCCTCAGTCTAGTGTAATCACTACCACCAATGAGTCCTCAGTCTAGTGTAATCACTACCACCAATCAGTCCTCAGTCTAGTGTAATCACTACCTCCAATGAGTCCTCAGTCTAGTGTAATCACTACCACCAATCAGTCCTCAGTCTAGTGTAATCACTACCTCCAATGAGTCCTCAGTCTAGTGTAATCACTACCACCAATCAGTCCTCAGTCTAGTGTAATCACTACCACCAATCAGTCCTCAGTCTAGTGTAGTCACTGCTATCAGTCAGTCCTCATTATAGTGTTCTCACTACCAGGTGTCCTCCTCTCATACATACTGATGTCATACACTGACTGCAATGTATAGCAGTGCCTCCTCTCTATGACATCCAGGTATCCTCCTCTCATACATACTGATGTCATACACTGACTGCAATGTATAGCAGTGCCTCCTCTCTATGACATCCAGGTGTCCTCCTCTCATACATACTGATTATTAAAGGAACACACAGGGCAATCTGTCACAAAGACCATGCACTGAACAGTGTGTTGTTTGCCGGGTGCTCGGGTTCGGCATGTTGTGGATCGGGTTGACAGATTACTGGAAGGGGCTGGTGAGGAACCAGCGGTCATGGTCCACATTGGCACTAATGACAAAGTAACAGGTAGGTGGAAGGTCCTTAAAAATGATTTCAGGGATTAAGGCCATAAGCTCATGGGCCTCAAAGGTAGTTTTCCCCGAAATATTACCTGTACCATGTGCCACACCAGAAAGACAGCAGGAGATCAGGGAGGTCATGGAGAAGTGGACTGACTTTGCTGTCGGCAACAGTAGCTATGACTGGGCTGTTACTATAGATGGTTATAGTATTTTTAGAAAGGATCGTATAAATATACAAGGGGGAGGGGTTTGTTTATATGTAAATTCTTGCCTCAAACCCGTCCTGGGAGATGACATCAGTAACGCAAATGAAAATGTGGAGTCCCTATGGGTGGAGATAAGGAGAGGGAAAAAGAATAATAAAATATTACTAGGGGTTTGTTATAAGGCTCCAAATATAATGGAGGCAGCAGAGGAAATGCTGAGAAGTGACATGGATGCGGCTCCAAAGCACAAGGAAGGACTTATCATGGGGGACTTCAATTACCCAGATATTGACTGGGGGGCAGAAACCTGCAGGTCCTTCAAAGGCAGCAAGTTCTTGTCAACAACAAAAGACAATTACCTGTGGGAACTGGTCCTGGAGCCAACAAGAGGGGGGGCACTGCTGAACCAACAGACCTATCCTAACCAACAGCCTGATAGGGTATTAAAACTACAGGTTGGGGGGAACCTGGGGAATTGTGATCATAATGTAATTGATTTTGTATTACGCTTTACTAAGAAAGTTAGTGGAGGGGCAACAAACACTGTAAACTTCAGGAGGGCAAATTTTCAGCAACTAAGGGAAGATCTTATAGGCATAGACTGGGACAATGTTCTCAAAGACAAAAGCCCCCCCAAAAAATGGAACTTTTACTCATTTATTTTAAAAAAGTCCTGTGAGAAACACATACCTTATGGGAAAAAGCATAAAAGGAACAAGAAAAAGCCTATGTGGCTAACTAATCTTGTAAGGAAAGGAATAAGCGAGAAAGATAAGGCGTTTAAGGTGCTAAAACGTGAAGGTAGCGATGAGGCATTACAGGATTATAGAGAGAAAAATAAATTCTGTAAAAAGCAGATAAAAGCCACAAAAATAGAGACTGAGAGAAATATTGACAGGGACAGCAAAAATAATCCCAAATTATTTTTCAAGTATATAAATGATAAGAAACTAAAAACGGAGAATGTGGGCCCTCTTAGGAATAACATGGGGGTAGGAGATTAGGAAAGGGCCAGTCTACTGAATGTCACCTTCTTGACTGTCTTCATCCAGGAAAATCCCTGGTGGAAGACACGACGAGATCCTGGAAACTACAGACCTGTGAATCTAACTTCTGTGGTGGGGAAAATATTTGAGGGGTTTGTTAGAGATGCTATCCTGGAGTATCTCCCTGTACATAACCTTAAACCAGTGTCAGCATCGTGTTTATGAGAGATCGGTCCTGTCAGACTAATCTAAATGGTTTCTACAAGGAAGTAAGCTCCAGACTAGACCTGATGTAGATGTTGTATATCTGGACTTTTCAAAGGCATTTGACACCGTGCCGTCTAAAAGATTGGTATATAAAATGAGACTGCTGGGAATAGGGGAAAGCAAATAAAATTATGGGATGTATCAAGAGAGTATTAGATTCTCATGATAAAGATATAGTTTTGGCCTTATACAAATCCCTGGTCAGACCACACATGGAATATTGTGTACAGTTTTGGGCACCAGTGTATTAAAAAAACATAGTAGAACTGGAACGAGTGCAGAGGAGAGCAACCAAAATTATTAGGGGAATGGGGGAACTAGAATCCATTGACAGATTACAAAATTTTGGATTATTCAGTTTAGAAAAAAGATGACTGAGGGGAGACCTCATTACAATGTACAAATACCTGAAAAGACAGTACAAGGATCTCTCCAAGGATCTTTTTATACCTCGGCCTGTGACCAGGACAAGGGGGCATCCTCTACACCTAGAGGA
Source organism: Engystomops pustulosus (assembly GCF_040894005.1). Taxonomy (NCBI): domain Eukaryota; kingdom Metazoa; phylum Chordata; class Amphibia; order Anura; family Leptodactylidae; genus Engystomops; species Engystomops pustulosus. The sequence continues at coordinate 4,141 of NW_027284980.1, forward strand.
GAGGAGGTTCTATCATTACCATAGACAGGGGGCATCCTCTTCACCTAGAGGAGAGGAGGTTCTACCATCACCATAGACAGGATGCATCCTCTACACCTAGAGGAGAGGAGGTTCTACCATCACCATAGACAGGGGGCATCCTATACACCTAGGGGAGAGGAGGTTCTACCATCACCATAGACAGGGGCATCCTCTACACCTAAAGGAGAGGAGGTTCTACCATCACCATAGACAGGGGGCATCCTCTACACCTAGAGGAGAGGAGGTTCTATCATTACCATAGACAGGGGGCATCCTCTACACCTAGAGGAGAGGAGGTTCTACCATCACCATAGACAGGGGACATCCTCTACACCTATAGGAGAGGAGGTTCTACCATCATCATAGACAGGGGGCATCCTCTACACCTAGAGGAGAGGAGGATCTACCATCACCATAGACAGGGGGCATCCTCTACACCTAGAGGAGAAGGAGGTTCTACCATCACCATAGACAGGGGGACATCCTCTACACCTAGAGGAGAAGGAGGTTCTACCATCACCATAGACAGGGGGAGATCCTCTACACCTAGAGGAGAAGGAGGTTCTACCATCACCATAGACAGGGGGCATCCTCTACACCTAGAGGAAAGGAAGTTCTACCATCACCATAGACAGGGGGCATCCTCTACACCTAGAGGAGAGGAGGTTCTACCATCACCATAGACAGGGGCATCATCTACACCTAGAGGAGAGGAGGTTCTACCATCACCATAGACAGGGGGCATCCTCTACACCTAGAGGAGAGGAGGTTCTACCATCACCATAGACAGGGGACATCCTCTACCCCTAGAGGAAAGGAAGTTCTACCATCAACTTAGACAGAGGGCATCATCTACACCTAGAGGAGAGGAGGTTCTACCATCACCATAGACAGGGGGCATCCTCTACACCTAGAGGAAAGGAAGTTCTACCATCACCATAGACAGGGGGCATCCTCTACACCTAGAGGAGAAGGAGGTTCTACCATCACCCTAGACAGGGGCATCCTCTACACCTAGAGGAGAGGAGGTTCTACCATCACCATGGACAGGGGGCATCCTCTACACCTAGAGGAGAGGAGGATCTACCATCACCATAGACAGGGGGCATCCTCTACACCTAGAGGAGAGGAGGTTCTACCATCACCATAGACAGGGGGCATCCTCTACACCTAGAGAAGAGGAGGTTCTACCATCAACATAGACAGGGGGCATCCTCTACACCTAGAGGAGAAGAGGGTCTACCATCACCATAGACAGGGGACATCTTCTACACCTAGAGGAGAGGAGGTTTTACCATCACCATAGACAGGGGACATCCTCTACACCTAGAGGAGGGGAGGTTCTACCATCACTATAGACAGGGGGACATCCTCTACACCTAGAGGAGAGGAGGTTCTACCATCACCATAGACAGGGGACATCCTCTACACCTAGAGGAGGGGAGGTTCTACCATCACCATAGACAGGGGGCATCCTCTACACCTAGAGGAGAGGAGGTTCTACCATCACCATAGACAGGGAGCATCCTCTACACCTAGAGGAGAGGAGGTTCTACCATCACCATAGACAGGGGGCATCCTCTACACCTAGAGGAGAGGAGGGTCTACCATCACCATAGACAGGGGACATCCTCTACACTTAGAGGAGAGGAGGTTCTACCATCACCATAGACAGGGTGCATCATTTACACCTAGAGGAGAGTAGGATCTACCATCACCATAGACAGAGGGCATCCTCTACATCTAGAGGAGAGGAGGATCTACCATCACCATCCTCTACACCTAGAGGAGAGGAGGTTCTACCATCACCATAGACAGGGGGCATCATCTACACCTAGAGGGGAGGAGGATCTACCATCTCCATAGACAGGGGACATCCTCTTCACCTAGAGGAGAGGAGGTTCTACCATCACCATAGACAGGGTGCATCCTTTACACCTAGAGGAGAGTAGGATCTACCATCACCATAGACAGGGGGCATCCTCTACACCTAGAGGAGAGGAGGATCTACCATCACCATGGACAGGGGGCATCCTCTACACCTAGAGGAGAGGAGGATCTACCATCACCATAGACAGGGGGCATCCTCTACACCTAGAGTAGAGGTAGTTCTACCATCACCATAGACAAGGGACATCCTCTACACCTAGAGGAGATGAGGTTCTACCATCAACATAGACAGGGGGCATCCTCTACACCTAGAGGAAAGGAAGTTCTACCATCACCATAGACAGGGGGTATCCTCTACACCTAGAGGAGAGGAGGTTCTACCATCATCATAGACAGGGGGTATCCTCTACACCTAGAGGAGAGGAGGTTCTACCATCAACATAGACAGGGGGCATCCTCTACACCTAGAGGAGAGGAGGTTCTACAATCAACATAGACAAGGGGTATCCTCTACACCTAGAGGAGAGGAGGTTCTACCATCACCATAGACAGGGGATATCCTCTACACCTAGAGGAGAGGAGGTTCTACCATCACCATAGACAGGGGGGATCCTCTACACCTAGAGAAGAGGAGGTTCTACCATCAACATAGACAGGGAGCATCCTCTACACCTAGAGGAGAGGAGGTTCTACAATCAACATAGACAGGGGGTATCCTCTACACCTAGAGGAGAGGAGGTTCTACCATCACCATAGACAGGGGATATCCTCTACACCTAGAGGAGAGGAGGTTCTACCATCACCATAGACAGGGGGAATCCTCTACACCTAAAGGAGAGGAGGATCTACTATCACCATAGACAAGGGGCATCCTCTACACCTAAAGGAGAGGAGGATCTACCATCACCATAGACAGGGGGCATCCTCTACACCTAGAGGAGTGGTAGTTCTACCATCACCATAGACAAGGGACACCCTCTACACCTAGAGGAGAGGAGGTTCTACCATCACCATAGACAGGGGGCATCCTCTACACCTAGAGGAGAGGAAGCTCTATCATCAACATAGACAGGGGGCATCCTCTACACCTAGAGGAGAGGAGGGTCTACCATCACCATAGACAGGGGACATCCTCTACACTTAGAGGAGAGGAGGTTCTACCATCACCATAGACAGGGGACATCCTCTACAACAAGAGGAGAGGAGGATCTACCATCACCATAGACAAGGGAAATCCTCTACACCTAAAGGAGAGGAGGCTCTACCATCACCATAGACAGGGGCATCCTCTACACCTAGAGGAGAGGAGGTTCTACCATCACCATAGACAGGAGGCATCCTCTACACCTAGAGGAGAGGAGGTTCTACCATCACCATAGACAGGGGGCATCCTCTACACCTAGAGGAGAGGAGGATCTACCATCACCATAGACTGGGGGCATCCTCTACACCTAGAGGAGAGGAGGCTCTACCATCACCATAGACAGGGGCATCCTCTACACCTAGAGGAGAGGAGGTTCTACCATCACCATAGACAGGAGGCATCCTCTACACCTAGAGGAGAGGAGGTTCTACCATCACCATAGACAGGGGGCATCCTCTACACCTAGAGGAGAGGAGGATCTACCATCACCATAGACTGGGGGCATCCTCTACACCTAGAGGAGAGGAGGATCTACCATCACCATAGACTGGGGGCATCCTATACACCTAGAGGAGAGGAGGATCTACCATCACCAAAGACCGGGGGCATCCTCTACACCTAGAGGAGAGGAGGTTCTACCATCACCATAGACAGGGGCCATCCTCTACACCTAGAGGAGAGGAGGATCTACCATCACCATAGACTGGGGGCATCCTCTACACCTAGAGGAGAGGAGGATCTACCATCACCATAGACTGGGGGCATCCTCTACACCTAGAGGAGAGGAGGCTCTACCATCACCATAGACAGGGACATCCTCTACACCTAGAGGAGAGGAGGTTCTACCATCACCATAGACAGGGGACATCCTCTACACCTAGAGGAGAGGAGGTTCTACCATCACCATAGACAGGGGACATCCTCTACACCTAGAGGAGAGGAGGATCTACCATCACCATAGACAGGGGACATCCTCTACACCTAGAGGAGAGGAGGGTCTACCATCACCATAGACAGGGGGCATCCTCTACACCTAGAGGAGAGGAGGTTCTACCATCACCATAGACAGGGGGCATGCTCTACACCTAGAGGAGAGGAGGTTCTACCATCACCATAGACAGGGGACATCCCCTACACCTAGAGGAGAGGAGGTTCTACCATCACCATAGACAGGGGCCAGCCTCTACACCTAGAGGAGAGGAGGATCTACCATCACCATAGACTGGGGGCATCCTCTACACCTAGAGGAGAGGAGGTTCTACCATCACCATAGACAGGGACATCCTCTACACCTAGAGGAGAGGAGGTTCTACCATCACCATAGACAGGGGGCATCCTCTACACCTAGAGGAGAGGAGGTTCTACCATCACCATAGACAGGGGGAATCCTCTACACCTAGAGGAGAGGAGGTTCTACCATCACTATAGACAGGGGGCATCCTCTACACCAGTGGTGGCGAACCTATGGCACGGGTGCCAGTGGTGGCACTCAGAGCCCTCTTTATGGGCACCCTTGCCATCACCCCAGGGTAGAGTTTGTCAGACGGGACTCAAGGCCTCTTGCAGTCCCAGGCAGCCCAGGATCCAAACTAATTCTTCTTTCTACTGTATTGGTGTCCTCAGGGGCCTATACCATTTAAACCTGTGAAAGAGCAGGGAGTAATAAGTTACTGCTTAAATTGTTGCATTGGCATTTTGCGAAAAATGACGGTTTTAGTTGTAGTTTGGGCACTCGGTGTCTAAAAGGTTTGCCATCACTGCTCTACACCTAGAGGAGAGGAGGTTCTACCATCACCATAGACAGGGGGAATCCTCTACACCTAGAGGAGAGGAGGTTCTACCATCACCATAGACAGGGGGCATCCTCTACACCTAGAGGAGAGGAGGTTCTATCATCACCATAGACAGGGGGCATCCTCTACACCTAGAGGAGAGGAGGCTCTACCATCACCATAGACAGGGGACATCCTCTACACCTAGAGGAGAGGAGGCTCTACCATCACCATAGACAGGGGACATCCTCTACACCTAGAGGAGAGGAGGTTCTACCATCACCATAAACAGGGGGCATCCTCTACACCTAGAGGAGAGGAGGTTCTACCATCACCATAGACAGGGGACATCCTCTACGCCTAGAGGAGAGGAGGTTCTACCATCACCATAGACAGGGGGAATCCTCTACACCTAGAGGAGAGGAGGTTCTACCATCACCATAGACAGGGGGAATCCTCTACACCTAGAGGAGAGGCGGTTCTACCATCACCATAGACAGGAGACATCCTCTACACCTAGAGGAGAGGAGGTCCTACCATCACCATAGACAGGGGGCATCCTCTACACCTAGAGGAGAGGAGGTTCTACCATCACCATAGACAGGGGGCATCCTCTACACCTAGAGGAGAGGAGGTCCTACCATCACCATAGACAGGGGGCATCCTCTACACCTAGAGGAGAGGAGGTTCTACCATCACCATAGACAGGAGGCATCCTCTACACCTAGAGGAGAGGAGGTCCTACCATCACCATAGACAAAGGTTCTTTACTGTGAGAGCAGTGAGACTATGGAGCTCTCTGCCGCAGGAGGTTGTTACGGCGGACTCTATGTACATGTTCAGGAGAGGCCTGGATGCCTTTCTAGAGAGCAAAAATATCACGGTTTAGACTTTTTCTCATTTGCATATTTGCAGTTAAATTAGGGTTAGGATTAGCATTGTTCGTTGTACCAGAGTTTTTCATTGTTGCACCTGATAAATCCTTAGAATACATATGTGAAGGTATGAGAAAGTCGCATCACAGTAAAAAGTCGCATCTTTGTGGCAAATAAAATCCTGAGCCGCCACAGGTGAATCCTTAGAAGAGGCGGCAGAAGGATTTTCAACCCTTTTGTGATTTGTTTTTTAAAAGGTGCAGAAAACCCCCAGACTCGACAAACAAACGAGAACACGGGCAAAACAAAATTAGCCCGACACAAATCCCCAGACGAAAGATAAGTGACCCCCAATTGTGGGGCTGAGATGGAGCTCACTGACCTTCACTTATTTTACAGGTGGAGCTTCATGTCCATCTGGATGCATCTATACGGCCAGAAACTGTCCTGCATTTTGCAAGGTGATTGACTGCAATAAATACACTGCAAGGCAATATATACATAATGTATACATTGTATACACACACAGCCCTGCACTGTATACATTACATACATACACACAGCCCTGCACTGTATACATTGTATACACACACACAACCCTGCACTGTATACATTACATATACACACAGCCCTGCACTGTATACATTACATACATACACACAGCCCTGCACTGTATACATTACATACATACACACAGCCCTGCACTGTATACATTACATACATACACACAGCCCTGCACTGTATACATTACATACATACACACAGCCCTGCACTCTATACATTACATACACACACACAGCCCTGCACTCTATACATTACATACACACACACAGCCCTGCACTCTATACATTACATACACACACACAGCCCTGCATTGTATACATTACATACATACACACAGTCCTGCACTGTATACATTACATACATACACACAGCCCTGCACTGTATACATTACATACATACACACAGCCCTGCACTGTATACATTACATACACACACACAGCCCTGCACTGTATACATTATATACATACACACAGTCCTGCACTATATACATTACATACATACACACAGCCCTGCACTGTATACATTACATACATACAGAGTCCTGCACTGTATACATTATATACATACACACATTCCTGCACTGTATACATTATATACACACACACAGCCCTGCACTGTATACATTACATACACACACACAGCCCTGCATTGTATACATTACATACATACACACAGCCCTGCACTGTATAGATTACATACATACACACAGTCCTGCACTGTATACATTACATACATACACACAGTCCTGCACTGTATACATTACATACATACACACAGCCCTGCACTATATACATTACATACATACACACAGCCCTGCACTGTATACATTACATACATACACATAGTCCTGCACTGTATACATTACATACATACACACAGCCCTGCACTGTATACATTATATACACACACACAACCCTGCACTGTATACATTACATACACACACACAGCCCTGCACTGTATACATTATATACATACACACAGTCCTGCACTATATACATTACATACATACACACAGCCCTGCACTGTATACATTACATACATACAGAGTCCTGCACTGTATACATTATATACATACACACATTCCTGCACTGTATACATTATATACACACACACAGCCCTGCACTGTATACATTACATACACACACACAGCCCTGCACTGTATACATTACATACATACACACAGCCCTGCACTGTATACATTATATACATACACACAGTCCTGCACTGTATACATTATATACACACACACAGCCCTGCACTGTATACATTACATACATACACACAGCCCTGCACTGTATACATTACATACATACACAGTCCTGCACTGTATACATTACATACATACACACAGCCCTGCACTGTATACATTATATACATACACACAGTCCTGCATTGTATACATTACATACATACACACAGCCCTGCACTGTATAGATTACATACATACACACAGCCCTGCACTGTATACATTACATACATACACACAGTCCTGCACTGTATACATTATATATACACACAGTCCTGCACTGTATACATTACATACATACACACAGTCCTGCACTGTATACATTACATACATACACACAGCCCTGCACTGTATAGATTACATACATACACACAGCCCTGCACTGTATACATTACATACATACACACAGTCCTGCACTGTATACATTACATACATACACACAGTCCTGCACTGTATACATTACATACATACACACAGCCCTGCACTCTATACATTACATACACACACACAGCCCTGCATTGTATACATTACATACAAACACACAGTCCTGCACTGTATACATTACATACATACACACAGCCCTGCACTGTATACATTACATACAAACACACAGTCCTGCACTGTATACATTACATACATACACACAGTCCTGCACTGTATATATTATTTACATACACACAGCCCTGCACTGTATACATTACATACATACACACAGCCCTGCACTGTATACATTACATACATACACACAGCTCTGCACTGTATACATTATATACATACACACAGCTCTGCACTGTATACATTACATACATACACAGTCCTGCACTGTATACATTATATACATACACACAGTCCTGCACTGTATACATTACACACATACACACAGTCCTGCACTGTATACATTATATACATACACACAGTCCTGCACTATATACATTACATACATACACACAGCCCTGCACTGTATACATTACATACATACAGAGTCCTGCACTGTATACATTATATACATACACACATTCCTGCACTGTATACATTATATACACACACACAGCCCTGCACTGTATACATTACATACACACACACAGCCCTGCATTGTATACATTACATACATACACACAGCCCTGCACTGTATAGATTACATACATACACACAGTCCTGCACTGTATACATTACATACATACACACAGTCCTGCACTGTATACATTACATACATACACACAGCCCTGCACTATATACATTACATACATACACACAGCCCTGCACTGTATACATTACATACATACACACAGTCCTGCACTGTATACATTACATACATACACACAGCCCTGCACTGTATACATTATATACACACACACAACCCTGCACTGTATACATTACATACACACACACAGCCCTGCACTGTATACATTATATACATACACACAGTCCTGCACTATATACATTACATACATACACACAGCCCTGCACTGTATACATTACATACATACAGAGTCCTGCACTGTATACATTATATACATACACACATTCCTGCACTGTATACATTACATACACACACACAGCCCTGCACTGTATACATTATATACATACACACAGTCCTGCACTATATACATTACATACATACACACAGCCCTGCACTGTATACATTACATACATACAGAGTCCTGCACTGTATACATTATATACACACACACAGCCCTGCACTGTATACATTACATACACACACACAGCCCTGCACTGTATACATTACATACATACACACAGCCCTGCACTGTATACATTATATACATACACACAGTCCTGCACTGTATACATTATATACACACACACAGCCCTGCACTGTATACATTACATACATACACACAGCCCTGCACTGTATACATTACATACATACACAGTCCTGCACTGTATACATTACATACATACACACAGCCCTGCACTGTATACATTATATACATACACACAGTCCTGCATTGTATACATTACATACATACACACAGCCCTGCACTGTATAGATTACATACATACACACAGCCCTGCACTGTATACATTACATACATACACACAGTCCTGCACTGTATACATTATATATACACACAGTCCTGCACTGTATACATTACATACATACACACAGTCCTGCACTGTATACATTACATACATACACACAGCCCTGCACTGTATAGATTACATACATACACACAGCCCTGCACTGTATACATTACATACATACACACAGTCCTGCACTGTATACATTACATACATACACACAGTCCTGCACTGTATACATTACATACATACACACAGCCCTGCACTCTATACATTACATACACACACACAGCCCTGCATTGTATACATTACATACAAACACACAGTCCTGCACTGTATACATTACATACATACACACAGCCCTGCACTGTATACATTACATACAAACACACAGTCCTGCACTGTATACATTACATACATACACACAGTCCTGCACTGTATATATTATTTACATACACACAGCCCTGCACTGTATACATTACATACATACACACAGCCCTGCACTGTATACATTACATACATACACACAGCTCTGCACTGTATACATTATATACATACACACAGCTCTGCACTGTATACATTACATACATACACAGTCCTGCACTGTATACATTATATACATACACACAGTCCTGCACTGTATACATTACACACATACACACAGTCCTGCACTGTATACATTATATACATACACACAGTCCTGCACTGTATACATTACATACATACACACAGCCCTGCACTGTATACATTACACACATACACACAGTCCTGCACTGTATACATTATATACATACACACAGCCCTGCACTGTATACATTACACACATACACACAGTCCTGCACTGTATATATTATTTACATACACACAGCCCTGCACTGTATACATTACATACATACACACAGCCCTGCACTGTATACATTATATATACACACAGTCCTGCACTGTATACATTATATACATACACACAGCCCTGCACTGTATACATTATATACACACACAGCCCTGCACTGTATACATTACATACATACACACAGCCCAGCACTGGATACATTATATACATACACAGTCCTGCACTGTATACATTACATACATGCACACAGTCCTGCACTGTATACATTATATACATACACACAGCCCTGCACTGTATACATTACATACATACACACAGCCCTGCACTGTATACATTACATACATGCACACAGTCCTGCACTGTATACATTACATACATACACACAGTCCTGCACTTTATACATTACATACATACACACAGTCCTGCACTGTATACATTACATACACACACAGCCCTGCACTGTATACATTACATACATACACACAGCCCTGCACTGTATACATTACATACACACACAGTCCTGCACTGTATACATTACATACATACACACAGCCCTGCACTGTATACATTATATATACACACAGCCCAGCACTGTATACATTATATACATACACATAGCCCTGCACTGTATACATTATATACATACACACAGCCCTGCACTGTATACATTATATACATACACACAGCCCTGCACTGTATACATTACATACATACACACAGCTCTGCACTGTACACATTATATACATACACACAGCCCTGCACTGTATACATTACATACATACACACAATCCTGCACTGTATACATTACATACATACACACAGCCCTGCACTGTATACATTACATACATACACACAATCCTGCACTGTATACATTATATATACACACACAGCCCAGCACTGTATACATTACATACATACACACAGTCCTGCACAGTATAAATTATATACATACACACAGCCCAGCACTGTATACATTATATACATACACACAGTCCTGCACTGTATACATTATATACATACACACAGCCCTGCACTGTATACATTACATACACACACACACAGTCCTGCACTGTATACATTATATACATACACACAGTTCTGCACTGTATACATTACATACATACACACAGTCCTGCACTGTACACATTACATACATACACACAGCCCTGCACTGTATACATTACATACACACACAGCCCTGCACTGTATACATTACATACATACACACAGTCCTGCACTGTTTACATTACATACATACACACAGCCCTGCACTGTATACATTACATACATACACACAGCCCTGCACTGTATACATTACATACATACACACAGCCCTGCACTGTATACATTACATACATACACACAGTCCTGCACTGTATACATTACATACATACACACAGTCCTGCACTGTATACATTACATACATACACACAGTCCTGCACTGTATACATTACATACATACACACAGCCCTGCACTGTATACATCATATACATACACACAGTTCTGCACTGTATACATTACATACATACACACAGCCCTGCACTGTATACATTACATACATACACACAGCCCTGCACTGTATACATTACATACATACACACAGTCCTGCACTATATACATTATATATACACACACAGCCCTGCACTGTATACATTATATACACACACACAGCCCTGCACTGTATACATTACATACATACACACAGCCCTGCACTGTATACATTACATACCTACACACAGCCCTGCACTCTATACATTACATACATACACACAGTCCTGCACTGTATACATTATATACATACACACAACCCTGCACTGTATACATTACATACATACACACAGCCCTGCACTGTATACATTACATACACACACACAGCCCTGCACTGTATACATTACATACATACACACAGTCCTGCACTGTATACATTACATACATACACACAGCCCTGCACTGTATACATTACATACATACACACAGCCCTGCACTGTATACATATGGTTGATCTATTATAATCCAGTCATGTGTTCTATGTTATCTTTTTCCTAATTTTCCTAATAAGAGTTTTCAAATTATTTATAGTCCATTATCTGTTTCTATTTATACCAAAGAAAGAAAAATCTCCGTTTTCCGTGGTACAATAATCGGGAATCTCTCTTATCCTCAGCGGTGTGCAGTCAGGCTGGCAACCTCACCGAGTTTCTCTCCAAGTTTGACTTCTATATGCCAGCGGTGGTGTAAGTGATACCTGATGTATGAGGACATGGGTCCTAGAGTATGGCAGGGTCACTTCTCCCAATCTCTACTAACCCTCCTTCTTTTGCGTATCATCGTGGTCCCATAGTCCCAAAGCTAGTGGTCTACTGGGGTGGATGGGTACACAGAGATCATCGTGGTCCCATAGTCCCAAAGCTAGTGGTCTACTGGGGAGGATGGTTACACAGAGATCATGGTGGCCCCATAGTCACAAAGATAGTGGTCTACTGGGGTGGATGGGTACACAGGGATCATGGTGGACCCATAGTCACAAAGATAGTGGTCTACTTGGGTGGATGGGTACACAGAGATCATCGTGGTCCCATAGTCCCAAAGCTAGTGGTCTTCTGGGGAGGATGGGTACACAGAGATCATCGTGGTCCCATAGTCACAAAGATAGTGGTCTACTGGGGTGGATGGGTACACATGGATCATGGTGGACCCATAGTCACAAAGATAGTGGTCTACTGGGGTGGATGGGTACACAGGGATCATGGTGGACCCATAGTCACAAAGCTAATTGTCTACTGGGGTGATGGGTACACAGAGATCTTGTTGGACCCATAGCCACAAAGATAGTGGTCTGCTGAGGTGGATGGGTACACAGGGATCATGGTGGACCCATAGTCACAAAGCTAGTGGTGTACTGGGCTGGATGGGTACAAAGAGATCATGGTGGACCCATAGTCACAAAGCTAGTGGTCTACTGGGGTGGATGGGTACACAGAGATCATGGTGGACCCATAGTCCCAAAGCTAGTGGTCTACTGGGGTGAATGAGTACACAGGGATCATGGTGGACCCATAGTCACAAAGATAGTTGTCTACTGGGGTGGATGGGTACACGGGGATCATGGTGGACCCATAGTCACAAAGCTAGTGGTGTACTGGGGTGTATGGGTACACATGGATCATGGTGGACCCATAGTCACAAAGCTAATTGTCTACTGGGGTGATGGGTTCACAGAGATCTTGTTGGACCCATAGCCACAAAGATAGTGGTCTGCTGAGGTGGATGGGTACACAGAGATCATGGTGGACCCATAGTAACAAAGCTCGTGGTCTACTGGGGTGGATGGGTACACAGAGATCATGGTGGACCCATAGTCACAAAGCTAGTGGTCTTCTGGGGTGGATGGGTACACAGAAATCATGGTGGACCCATAGTCACAAAGCTAGTGGTGTACTGGGGTGTATGGGTACACAGAGATCATGGTGGACCCATAGTCACAAAGCTAGTGGTGTACTGGGGTGTATGGGTACACAGAGTTCATGGTGGACCCATAGTCACAAAGCTAATTGTCTACTGGGGTGATGGGTACACAGAGATCTTGTTGGACCCATAGCCACAAAGATAGTGGTCTGCTGAGGTGGATGGGTACACAGGGATCATGGTGGACCCATAGTCACAAGGCTAGTGGTCTACTGTGGTGGATGGGTACACAGAGATTATGGTGGACCCATAGTCACAAAGCTAGTGGTCTACTGGGGTGGATGGGTACACAGAGATCATCGTGGTCCCATAGTCGCAAAGCTAGTGGTCTACTGGGGAAGATGGGTACCCAGAGATCATCGTGGTCCCATAGTCCCAAAGCTAGTGGTCTATTGGGGTGGATGGGTACACAGGGATCATGGTGGACCCATAGTCACAAAGATAGTGGTCTACTGTGGTGGATGGGTACAAAGAGATCATGGTGGACCCCTAGTCACAAAGCTAGTGGTCTACTGTGGTGGATGGGTACAAAGAGATCATGGTGGACCCATAGTCACAAAGCTAGTGGTCTACTGGGGTGGATGGGTACACAGAGATCATGGTGGACCCACAGCTACAAAGATAGTGGTCTCCTGGGGTGGATGGGTACACAGAGATCATGGTGGACCCATAGTCCCAAAGCTAGTGGTCTACTGGGGTGAATGGGTACACAGGGATCATGGTGGACCCATAGTCACAAAGATAGTGGTCTACTGGGGTGGATGGGTACACAGGGATCATGGTGGACCCATAGTCACAAAGCTAGTGGTGTACTAGGGTGGATGGGTACACATGGATCATGGTGGACCCATAGTCACAAAGCTAATTGTCTACTGGGGTGATGGGTACACAGAGATCTTGTTGGACCCATAGCCACAAAGGTATTGGTCTGCTGAGGTGGATGGGTACACAGGGATCATGGTGGACCCATAGTCACAAAGCTAGTGGTCTACTGTGGTGGATGGGTACACAGAGATCATGGTGGACCCATAGTCACAAAGCTAGTGGTCTACTGGGGTGGATGGGTACACAGAGATCATGGTGGACCCACAGCTACAAAGATAGTGGTCTCCTGGGGTGGATGGGTACATAGAGATCATGGTGGACCCATAGTCCCAAAGCTAGTGGTCTACTGGGTGGATGGTTACACAGAGATCATGGTGGACCCCATAGCCACAAAGATAGTGGTCTACTGGGGTGGATGGGTACACAGAGATCATGGTGGACCCCATAGCCACAAAGACAGTGGTCTACTTGGGTGGATGGGTACAAAGGGATCATTGTGGACCCATAGTCACTAAGCTAGTTGTCTACTGGGGTGGATGGGTACACAGGGATCATGGTGGACCCATAGCCACAAAGCTAGTGGTCTACTGGGGTGGATTGGTACACAGGGATCATGTTGGACTCATAGTCACAAACTAGTGGTCTACTGGGGTGGATGGGTACACAGGGATCATGGTGGACCCATAGTCACAAAGATAGTGGTCTACTGAGGTGGATGGGTACACAGGGATCATGGTGGACCCATAGTCACAAAGCTAGTGGTCTACTGGGGTGGATGGGTACACAGAGATCATGGTGGTCCCACAGCCACAAAGATAGTGGTCTCCTGGGGTGAATGTGTAGACAAAGATCATGGTGGACCCATAGTCACAAAGCTAGTGGTCTACTGGGTGGATGGTTACACAGAGATCATGGTGGACCCCATAGCCACAAAGATAGTGGTCTACTGGGGTGGATGGGTACACAGAGATCATGGTGGACCCCATAGCCACAAAGACAGTGGTCTACTTGGGTGGATGGGTACAAAGGGATCATTGTGGACCCATAGTCACTAAGCTAGTTGTCTACTGGGGTGGATGGGTACACAGGGATCATGGTGGACCCATAGCCACAAAGCTAGTGGTCTACTGGGGTGAATGGGTACACAGGGATCATGGTGGACCCATAGTCACAAAGATAGTGGTCTACTGGGGTGGATGGGTACACAGAGATCATGGTGGACCCATAGTCACAAAGCTAGTGGTCTACTGGGGTGGATGGGTACACAAGTATAATGGTGGACCCATAGCCACAAAGCTAGTGGTCTACTGAGGTGGATGGGTACACAGGGATCATGGTGGACCCATAGTCACAAAGCTAGTGGTCCACTGTGGTGGATGGGTACACAGAGATCATGGTGGACCCATAGCTACAAAGCTAATGGTCTACTGGGGTGGATGGGCACACAGGGATCATGGTGGACCCATAGCCACAAAGATAATGGTCTACTGGGGTGGATGGGTACACAGGGATCATGGTGGACCCATAGTCACAAAGATAGTGGTCTACTGGGGTGGATGGGTACACAGAGATCATGGTGGACCCATAGTCACAAAGCTAGTGGTCTACTGGGGTGGATGGGTACACAAGTATAATGGTGGACCCATAGCCACAAAGATAGTGGTCTACTGAGGTGGATGGGTACACAGGGATCATGGTGGACCCATAGTCACAAAGCTAGTGGTCTACTGGGGTGGATGGGTATACAGAGATCATGGTGGACCCATGGTAACAAAGATAATGGTCTCCTGGGGTGGATGGGTACACAGGGATCATGGTGGACCCATAGACACAAAGCTAGTGGTCTACTGGGGTCGATGGGTACACAGAGATCACGGGGGACCCATAGCCACAAAGATAGTGGTCTACTGGGGTGGATGGGTACACAGAGATCATGGTGTACCAATAACCACAAAGATAGTGGTCTACTGGGGTGGATGGGTACACAGGGATCATGGTGGACCCATAGTCACAAAGCTAGTGGTCTACTGGGGTGGATGGGTACACAGGGATTATGGTGGACCCATAGTTACAAAGCTAGTGGTCTACTGGGGTGGATGGGTACACAGAGATCATGGTGGACCCACAGCCACCAATATAGTGGTCTTCTGGTGTGGATGGATACACAGGGATGATGGTGGACCCACAGCCACAAATATAGTGGTCTACTGGGGTAGATGGGTACACAGAGATCATGGTGGACCCATAGTCACAAAAATAGTGGTCTACTCGGGTGGATGGGTACACAAGGATCATGGTGGACCCCATAGCCACAAAGCTAGTGGGCTCCAGAGGTGGACTGGCAGACACTAATGTTTCATAGATCCAAATGGGCCCATTCTTAGGCGCAAAAACACTCCTCAGAACTGATCAAACCAGTGTAACTGTCCACTACGTAACTTTAAAAAGACCCAAATAAATGCACGTGATGAAGGCTGTAGAATGATAAATGAGTTATGGAGGGTTGAGAGAGGGAAACAGGGAACGTTTCCCATCTTTCCATTCTAACTAATGCTCAGTGTAAAATGTGGCATCCGTGGGTGTAAACGTTAGGGTTATATAATACAGCTGTACTCACCTCCTTGGTACCAAAGACTTAATACAGCTCAAATATATAGCAGGAAGGATATTTCAGAACAAGTTTTAGCCTGGGATTCCTGGTCATCATTCATTATACCAGGGGTAGGGAACCTATGGCTCGGGAGCCAGATATGGCTCCTTTGTTGGCTGCGTCTGGCCCTCAGACAGATCTTTAATACATAGTGATGGCTGCTGTGTGTCTCTTAGTCTGATCACTGGACACAGGCTGCACTGTTACCGCTGCCTACATCCTTTGCACAACCCAGGTGCCATCGCCGCCATCGTTTAAGCTTGGGTCAAAGAGAAGAGTGTGGGAGCGATGGTGAGCTGGCAGCAGGGAGTGCTAGTAAGTGAATATTCTTTTTTTTTTTTGCTGTGACTACCTGTCTACTGGGGGGTCATGTGCTGTGGCTACCTATCTACTGGGAGTATGCACGGTGGCTATCTATCTAATGGGAGGCATGTCTACTGGGGGTATGTGCTGTGACTACCTATACACTGGGGACATGTGCTGTGGCTACCTATATACAGGGGGCATGTGCTGTGGCTACCTATCTACTTGGGGGCATGTGCTGTGGCTACCTAACTACTGGGAGTATGCGAGTACCGGCGCAAACGCGCTGGCCAGCCAGGTCCGGAAACCGGAAAGTGGTGAGCGGAGAGGGGCACGGGTGGGGCACGGGTGTGCCTGCGATCCAAGATGTAGATCGCAGATGCACCACTGACACTGAGACTACCTATCTACTGGGGTCATTTGCCTATGGTACGGCTCTTACGGAATAATATTTTAAAATATGCGGCGTTCATGGCTCTATCAGCCAAAAAGCTTCCTGACCTCTGCATTATACCCTAGAAATAACTCCTAGCAGCCTCCAAGTTGTCTACAACTGTGGCTTTAGTGTCCGTAACAATTTTGAGTCTGGGGTTGATGTGAAGTGGGCCAATCCGACCCTCTTTCTGACACAGTAGGTAGACCCCCGCCCCCTCTCATACCTTACCACAGATCAGACTCCACTTCCTAGATAGATATTGATTTAGAAGAGTCTTACTGTTTATGAGGTTTCTTCATCCTCCCTATGTAGGGGTGACCGTGAAGCTGTGAAAAGAATTGCCTATGAATTTGTGGAGACTAAGGCCAAAGAAGGGGTGGTCTATGTGGAGGTCCGCTACAATCCTCACCTCTTCGCCAACAGCAAGGTGGATCCTCTCCAGTTTGGGCAGAAAGAGTAAGTATTTCTAAAACATTGAGTACCCTCAGTGTCTCCTGGCCTACAGGACAATCATAGAGAGAAGTTGTCTTCTGGGCTCCTTCTAGCTCTGACTGTAGGACCAGGAACCTTCCACTGTAATGTAAAAGAGCTCTAGAACGGTATTGTTACTGTTACATTTCTGCTTGCATCTAGGGAGTGGGCGAGATACTCTCTCTAGAGCTCTAGACTTCAAAATTATTTTTATATTGCTGGTTGTGGGAATATGAGGCTTCTTCACACCTGCATCTTCTCCATGGATAGCCAATCATACCAGTGCTGGATCCTTGATGCCATCCATAGTCTGTATCTGTATCCATAGTCAGTGGATGTGTCCATGGTATTTACATGTGCGAATGAAGTTATCTGTGTAGACATGAAAAAAACAAAATGGAATGCGCCAGTAAGACCATGTCAGTCAGGTGGACATTACTTCAGAACACAAGGGCGAACTGCACTCACCTACATCCTGCTCAAAAGAGGATAACTTGTTTAAAGGACAAAATAGAGATGAATAAGAGAGTGAGGCGTCATAGTAAATGAGGAAAAAGGAAAACTATATTGTAGACATCCATATAAAAGTACCAATCTGAGTCTGTGTTTAGACTTCTCTTAGGTTTTAGCAGGGTCGGCTCTAGGTTTCAGTAGGCCCCTTGGCGACAGAGCCTTAGAATGCCCCTTTGCAGTGAACTCATGTGGCGGCATTAAAAATCAAGAAACTAAAATAGCAGCTCTGGGCCCCAGCACTTGCCCGGGTATGCCTAGTGCTGCCGCTGGCCCTGGGTTCTAGCTCGTAAAATCAAATCCATGGACCATACCATTATACAGAACTTAGACTAGTGATGGAAAATGAAGAAGATGGATGTAGAGAGGAACCTGGTGGTAAACTCCTGGCAAGGTCGGGGCTGGGGACTTATGAGCAGGTGTCTTCAATCAGGGACCTTGATAAGGGATGTTTACTTTTACATAAAACTTATAATAGAATGTGAATAAAGTTCAGTTTGAATGTTTGATGTTAAAGGGGAGATCTGACTCCAGATGAAGTGGTGCAACTCATCAACCAAGGGCTAAAACAAGGGGAGAAGGATTTCCATATCAAGGTCAGGTCCATCCTCTGCTGTCTGCGACATCTGCCTGGTAAGAAGTGCAACACCCCTGCCAATGCATGGGATAGGTAGGTGTTGCAAAGTGTCATTAGCTACCTGGTGAGATTGATCACCTCATTAGGTCTTTAACCAATGATATGCTCTGTCATTACTGTAAGTGCAACACCCTCGCCGATGCAATGGCGAAGGAGTGCTTGCGAATAAGCCCCATAGCATGTCACCACATCACACAGGGGACATTGCAGTGGTTAATCCTGCCTGGCAAGGCAGAAGTTAATCTGTGTATGATGTAAGAGTCTAGTATCCAATGATCTGTGTTACATCCTGTCTCTGTGAGCTGAGAGGTAATTGGAGGAGCAGCCACCACCTGACCAAGGGGAGATAATAAAACCCCTGGCCAAGAATATTCTAGAGAGCAGTTAGCTGAGCAGTAGCTCAGAAGCAGACTGGAGTCTCTCCAGTACAGACTCTTCGGAGTCTGTACAGCTAGCACACCAGACCAGAGCAGGAAGAGCCTAGCCCCTGCCTGAAGTGGAGCTAATAGCTAGGTAGTGAGGAAAGGGGTATCATCCTACCTTCAAGGGTGGTACCTGAAGATATCCAGGATCAAGCTGAAGCATCCTTCCAGGACACAGCTACCTCCCATCCTGCCATTGCATCCAGGCTGGTGATCTACATCCTGTGGCTCACTCCAAATACCTCTCCAGTACTCCACCATCTTGTTAAAGGCACGTTGCTGATGTTCCTGTCGGTTCCCAATAAAAGAACTGTAAGTTGTTTCTGTTCAACCTCTGCCTCCGTCTGGTCCCTGCTACTACAGCTGCCATCATCACAGGCACCCTGTCCACCACACAGAGACTCATCCTCTAGACACCAAAGGGTTGCCCCAGGGAGATCCGCTATAGCAGCCTCTCCCTCATCATTTCTTGCCAACACCACCCTGCTGGAGACCTGCCAGGCTGTAGGACAGCCCTCCGGTTCCCCATACCAAGCACCGTGACAATAGCGTGCCTAGGCCGCAACCGCCAGCCACTCAGGTACTGCGGGCCCCAGCTGATTCCAGGCCCCGAGAAAAGGCTAGGCCCCGGTGGGGGATGTTGCAAGTGGTGTCATGAACAGGATATATACTTCTGTGCCTTATTCTGGCACTAAAGACTTTCCTTTATTAAAAGACTGTGCTGCCTAACCCTGCTGCCATCCGGGTTTAGGCCCAAGTGATTGTGTGTTTCTGGATTGAACTCTGTTAATGCTGCCACGCGCTGTCGAGCACCGCTCCAGCACTCAAGAGGTTAATCCTTGCAAGAACTGTGTCAGCTCTGCTACATCCGGCGCTGCCGCGCCTGAAGAATTTACCTCAGAAACTGTGGCGCAGCAAGTAATTCCAGCCCGCCAAAACCTTCACTGGCGGGAAACCCAGACAACACACCAAGCTCCACCCATGCGCGAAGGGCGCGAACCCCGCCTCCTGTGGCGCAGGAAAAATTAGAGCCCGCCACAGCTCTTGGCGGGAAGGACTTGGACTCCTCCCTCTGGCGCGAAGCGGACTTCCTGCTCCGCCTCAACGAAACGCCAGAACTCGTGCGGATCTTGGACAGTGAGGTCAGCATCATGTGGGGTCCTCCGCCATTCCCTTCTGTGGAGCGTCCCGAGTTTTTCGAAGTGTTGGAGACCATGGTGGTGGTCTCTGCGCAGCCGGTTCGGAGGCCCTTTGCTGGGCACCGGCTGCATCGAGGACTGACCCGAGCATTCGTCACCAGGAGGTATGTCCAGACGGTGACGTAGTACCAATTACCACCCGGGCGGTTCCTCGTGCCTCTCCCGGTTACCATGCCGGTACCGCGGGCCCACGTGAAGGCGCCACGTGGGGAGGCCCCGACTCCTGTTGAGCCAGCGCCTGGGCCTACTGCTGCCGTGCCACCTGCTCCGAGGCCTACTGTCCCTGCTGCTCGGCCTGCTCGCCCTGCTGTGACGGTTCCTGATCCTCCGGCTGCTCCTGCTCCTGTTCCGGCACCTGCCCGACCACCACGGAGATCCGAGCCTGCACCGGAGCCACGAGCCCCAGCACCGGCACCTCCGCAGCCTCGAGGCCGAGGTGAGGCCGTTTGCCAGAGACTCCGAGACACTGTCTCGGAGCAGCGACGCTAGGAGAAGGAGGCCCAACGCTACATGGCCGGCCGGTCTGCAGCTGGAGCCTGGGTAGAAAAGAACCGCACCACCGGCATGGTCCGGTTCTTCGACAAGCAACGTGGCTATGGCTTCGCCACCCAGGACTACACCGGACGGGAGGTATTTATTCCCCGCCGGTCTGTCAAGAGGCCTGACTTGCCAGAGAGCCTGCACAATCTGAAGCCAGGAGAGTGCATCGAGTTCTCCCTACAGGAGGGGCCCCGAGGACCATGGGCGGCTGGTGTGATCCGGATCCCGGACTCCGATGAGGATCGCTATCCACCGTACGACGAGCTGTATGAGGACGACGAGTGGCCGGAATCCCCGAACACTTCTTCTTCCTCGGCTGCGAGTCCCCGGGCGGTGACCCACGTGAATGCTCCATCCACGGTAATTGTGAGTACGGGTCCCATTGCCATCCATGGGCCGGGCATGATCCAGGGCGCCACCCCCACCGTCTCCCCTGCCGGGAGCATTGCCAGGTCCCGCGACTCTTCTGTGGGAGATGACATCCCGGCTAGTGAACCTTGTCCGGAGGTTCCAACGAGGCCCACTTCTCCGCTTGCCGGTTACCAGTGGGGTGATGACCCGGCCCCAGAAGAACCGGAGCTGGAAGGAGCCGCGGCGCTGCCGCAGGTTCCTATTTATGTCTTTCTGGACCCCTCCGTGGTCCCTGGCTCAGTTGAGCCCCCGGCTGGAACAGCCGACACCCCGGGCGACAGCGCTCCTCCCCCTGAAGGTCCGGAGGATGTTGCTGCACCTGCAGTACCCGCTACTGCCACCGGGTGTCCCCAGCCGGCACCTACTCCCGCTGAGGATGCACAGGATTCCCTACTGACTTTGGATCCTGTCCCTGCTGAACCCAGCGAAGGTGCATCTGACTAACCCCTGAAGGGCTGTAGCCCTCTCCAGGTACTATGTCCATTGTAAATATTTATTTCTGTCCTTATCCCAAAGAGCCAGAAACTGTCCTGAGACTCTTACCCTTATTTATCTCAGTCCAGAGATTTTCCACTGTCATGTGCTATGAGAGCACCCCTTCCTCTGCCACAGCAGAGATTCTTTTCAAAGGACTCTGTCCCTCTACCCATAGAGGAGACCCTTTGCTTCTTAGTGCACTTTTCCCCACCTCAAGGGCTGTACCCAGAAGATGGACTTTGTCATTAAAGACCTTCTGTGAGACTTTTGCCAACTCCAAGGAAAAGTTGCCATGTAATTTATTATCATTTTGCACTTAATGCCTTCCTTCTAGGTATGGACATTCTGCATGCACTTTTATGCCTTTTCCTTTCTAGGTAAAGAGACATTTTATCCTGCTACCCTGAGTAGCCTACCTCTGTAACGTTTGTAACGTTCAAGATGTGTACCCATTGGGCTCCTAAGCCAATGAGAATTTACCAAAATGTTTGCACACTGTCATATATGCCAGTAGTCTGCATTAACCCTTTCATAGGCTTTACAGGTTGTAGTGTGGCTGTGTCGGACCGTCTTTTTGTGTAAAACACTGACCGCTACCTTATCCCCCAAACCGAGGTTTGCACATGGGGGTAGTCCGTAAACTGCGGGTCCTTAGGGGACCGGGGGTGTTACAGAGATAGCACCTGGATGCCACTCATACTATGGGTAAGGATGTCAGTCAGGAGGTACTCGTGTCGCATATGCTAACGCAATGCAGATATACACACTATATAATTGCCGCCAGGGAAGAAGTGTTGATATAACAAATATACAGGCCTTGGTGCAAGGAGTGGATTACAGGACATGACACCACACCTTTCCTACTGTACAGTTCGGTTTAATGGCGTCAGCGACCAACTGTCAAGCACTTACATGTTTTTGTCTTAGTCCGACACCAACCCAGGTGCCTGTCTCCAGGACCATGGGCGGTTTGTCCCTACACCTCACATAGCCTGCACTTCCCCGAAGTGCCCGTATCCACCTTTTCGCCCCAATCCGTAGTCGAGCCGAGGGCAGCTCTTTCAATTGCCCCGGGGGTATGCAACACCCTCGCCGATGCAATGGCGAATAAGCCCCATAGCATGTCACCACATCACACAGGGGACATTGCAGTGGTTAATCCTGCCTGGCAAGGCAGAAGTTAATCTGTGTATGATGTAAGAGTCTAGTATCCAATGATCTGTGTTACATCCTGTCTCTGTGAGCTGAGAGGTAATTGGAGGAGCAGCCACCACCTGACCAAGGGGAGATAATAAAACCCCTGGCCAGGAATGTTCTAGAGAGCAGTTAGCTGAGCAGTAGCTCAGAAGCAGACTGGAGTCTCTCCAGTACAGACTCTTCGGAGTCTGTACAGCTAGCACACCAGACCAGAGCAGGAAGAGCCTAGCCCCTGCCTGAAGTGGAGCTAATAGCTAGGTAGTGAGGAAAGGGGTATCATCCTACCTTCAAGGGTGGTACCTGAAGATATCCAGGATCAAGCTGAAGCATCCTTCCAGGACACAGCTACCTCCCATCCTGCCATTGCATCCAGGCTGGTGATCTACATCCTGTGGCTCACTCCAAATACCTCTCCAGTACTCCACCATCTTGTTAAAGGCACGTTGCTGATGTTCCTGTCGGTTCCCAATAAAAGAACTGTAAGTTGTTTCTGTTCAACCTCTGCCTCCGTCTGGTCCCTGCTACTACAGCTGCCATCATCACAGGCACCCTGTCCACCACACAGAGACTCATCCTCTAGACACCAAAGGGTTGCCCCAGGGAGATCCGCTATAGCAGCCTCTCCCTCATCATTTCTTGCCAACACCACCCTGCTGGAGACCTGCCAGGCTGTAGGACAGCCCTCCGGTTCCCCATACCAAGCACCGTGACAATAGCGTGCCTAGGCCGCAACCGCCAGCCACTCAGGTACTGCGGGCCCCAGCTGATTCCAGGCCCCGAGAAAAGGCTAGGCCCCGGTGGGGGATGTTGCAAGTGGTGTCATGAACAGGATATATACTTCTGTGCCTTATTCTGGCACTAAAGACTTTCCTTTATTAAAAGACTGTGCTGCCTAACCCTGCTGCCATCCGGGTTTAGGCCCAAGTGATTGTGTGTTTCTGGATTGAACTCTGTTAATGCTGCCACGCGCTGTCGAGCACCGCTCCAGCACTCAAGAGGTTAATCCTTGCAAGAACTGTGTCAGCTCTGCTACATCCGGCGCTGCCGCGCCTGAAGAATTTACCTCAGAAACTGTGGCGCAGCAAGTAATTCCAGCCCGCCAAAACCTTCACTGGCGGGAAACCCAGACAACACACCAAGCTCCACCCATGCGCGAAGGGCGCGAACCCCGCCTCCTGTGGCGCAGGAAAAATTAGAGCCCGCCACAGCTCTTGGCGGGAAGGACTTGGACTCCTCCCTCTGGCGCGAAGCGGACTTCCTGCTCCGCCTCAACGAAACGCCAGAACTCGTGCGGATCTTGGACAGTGAGGTCAGCATCATGTGGGGTCCTCCGCCATTCCCTTCTGTGGAGCGTCCCGAGTTTTTCGAAGTGTTGGAGACCATGGTGGTGGTCTCTGCGCAGCCGGTTCGGAGGCCCTTTGCTGGGCACCGGCTGCATCGAGGACTGACCCGAGCATTCGTCACCAGGAGGTATGTCCAGACGGTGACGTAGTACCAATTACCACCCGGGCGGTTCCTCGTGCCTCTCCCGGTTACCATGCCGGTACCGCGGGCCCACGTGAAGGCGCCACGTGGGGAGGCCCCGACTCCTGTTGAGCCAGCGCCTGGGCCTACTGCTGCCGTGCCACCTGCTCCGAGGCCTACTGTCCCTGCTGCTCGGCCTGCTCGCCCTGCTGTGACGGTTCCTGATCCTCCGGCTGCTCCTGCTCCTGTTCCGGCACCTGCCCGACCACCACGGAGATCCGAGCCTGCACCGGAGCCACGAGCCCCAGCACCGGCACCTCCGCAGCCTCGAGGCCGAGGTGAGGCCGTTTGCCAGAGACTCCGAGACACTGTCTCGGAGCAGCGACGCTAGGAGAAGGAGGCCCAACGCTACATGGCCGGCCGGTCTGCAGCTGGAGCCTGGGTAGAAAAGAACCGCACCACCGGCATGGTCCGGTTCTTCGACAAGCAACGTGGCTATGGCTTCGCCACCCAGGACTACACCGGACGGGAGGTATTTATTCCCCGCCGGTCTGTCAAGAGGCCTGACTTGCCAGAGAGCCTGCACAATCTGAAGCCAGGAGAGTGCATCGAGTTCTCCCTACAGGAGGGGCCCCGAGGACCATGGGCGGCTGGTGTGATCCGGATCCCGGACTCCGATGAGGATCGCTATCCACCGTACGACGAGCTGTATGAGGACGACGAGTGGCCGGAATCCCCGAACACTTCTTCTTCCTCGGCTGCGAGTCCCCGGGCGGTGACCCACGTGAATGCTCCATCCACGGTAATTGTGAGTACGGGTCCCATTGCCATCCATGGGCCGGGCATGATCCAGGGCGCCACCCCCACCGTCTCCCCTGCCGGGAGCATTGCCAGGTCCCGCGACTCTTCTGTGGGAGATGACATCCCGGCTAGTGAACCTTGTCCGGAGGTTCCAACGAGGCCCACTTCTCCGCTTGCCGGTTACCAGTGGGGTGATGACCCGGCCCCAGAAGAACCGGAGCTGGAAGGAGCCGCGGCGCTGCCGCAGGTTCCTATTTATGTCTTTCTGGACCCCTCCGTGGTCCCTGGCTCAGTTGAGCCCCCGGCTGGAACAGCCGACACCCCGGGCGACAGCGCTCCTCCCCCTGAAGGTCCGGAGGATGTTGCTGCACCTGCAGTACCCGCTACTGCCACCGGGTGTCCCCAGCCGGCACCTACTCCCGCTGAGGATGCACAGGATTCCCTACTGACTTTGGATCCTGTCCCTGCTGAACCCAGCGAAGGTGCATCTGACTAACCCCTGAAGGGCTGTAGCCCTCTCCAGGTACTATGTCCATTGTAAATATTTATTTCTGTCCTTATCCCAAAGAGCCAGAAACTGTCCTGAGACTCTTACCCTTATTTATCTCAGTCCAGAGATTTTCCACTGTCATGTGCTATGAGAGCACCCCTTCCTCTGCCACAGCAGAGATTCTTTTCAAAGGACTCTGTCCCTCTACCCATAGAGGAGACCCTTTGCTTCTTAGTGCACTTTTCCCCACCTCAAGGGCTGTACCCAGAAGATGGACTTTGTCATTAAAGACCTTCTGTGAGACTTTTGCCAACTCCAAGGAAAAGTTGCCATGTAATTTATTATCATTTTGCACTTAATGCCTTCCTTCTAGGTATGGACATTCTGCATGCACTTTTATGCCTTTTCCTTTCTAGGTAAAGAGACATTTTATCCTGCTACCCTGAGTAGCCTACCTCTGTAACGTTTGTAACGTTCAAGATGTGTACCCATTGGGCTCCTAAGCCAATGAGAATTTACCAAAATGTTTGCACACTGTCATATATGCCAGTAGTCTGCATTAACCCTTTCATAGGCTTTACAGGTTGTAGTGTGGCTGTGTCGGACCGTCTTTTTGTGTAAAACACTGACCGCTACCTTATCCCCCAAACCGAGGTTTGCACATGGGGGTAGTCCGTAAACTGCGGGTCCTTAGGGGACCGGGGGTGTTACAGAGATAGCACCTGGATGCCACTCATACTATGGGTAAGGATGTCAGTCAGGAGGTACTCGTGTCGCATATGCTAACGCAATGCAGATATACACACTATATAATTGCCGCCAGGGAAGAAGTGTTGATATAACAAATATACAGGCCTTGGTGCAAGGAGTGGATTACAGGACATGACACCACACCTTTCCTACTGTACAGTTCGGTTTAATGGCGTCAGCGACCAACTGTCAAGCACTTACATGTTTTTGTCTTAGTCCGACACCAACCCAGGTGCCTGTCTCCAGGACCATGGGCGGTTTGTCCCTACACCTCACATAGCCTGCACTTCCCCGAAGTGCCCGTATCCACCTTTTCGCCCCAATCCGTAGTCGAGCCGAGGGCAGCTCTTTCAATTGCCCCGGGGGTATGCAACACCCTCGCCGATGCAATGGCGAATAAGCCCCATAGCATGTCACCACATCACACAGGGGACATTGCAGTGGTTAATCCTGCCTGGCAAGGCAGAAGTTAATCTGTGTATGATGTAAGAGTCTAGTATCTAATGATCTGTGTTACATCCTGTCTCTGTGAGCTGAGAGGTAATTGGAGGAGCAGCCACCACCTGACCAAGGGGAGATAATAAAACCCCTGGCCAAGAATATTCTAGAGAGCAGTTAGCTGAGCAGTAGCTCAGAAGCAGACTGGAGTCTCTCCAGTACAGACTCTTCGGAGTCTGTACAGCTAGCACACCAGACCAGAGCAGGAAGAGCCTAGCCCCTGCCTGAAGTGGAGCTAATAGCTAGGTAGTGAGGAAAGGGGTATCATCATACCTTCAAGGGTGGTACCTGAAGATATCCAGGATCAAGCTGAAGCATCCTTCCAGGACACAGCTACCTCCCAGCCTGCCATTGCATCCAGGCTGGTGATCTACATCCTGTGGCTCACTCCAAATACCTCTCCAGTACTCCACCATCTTGTTAAAGGCACGTTGCTGATGTTCCTGTCGGTTCCCAATAAAAGAACTGTAAGTTGTTTCTGTTCAACCTCTGCCTCCGTCTGGTCCCTGCTACTACAGCTGCCATCATCACAGGCACCCTGTCCACCACACAGAGACTCACCCTCTAGACACCAAAGGGTTGCCCCAGGGAGATCCGCTATAGCAGCCTCTCCCTCATCATTTCTTGCCAACACCACCCTGATGGAGACCTGCCAGGCTGTAGGACAGCCCTCCGGTTCCCCATACCAAGCACCGTGACAATAGCGTGCCTAGGCCGCAACCGCCAGCCACTCAGGTACTGCGGGCCCCGGCTGACTCCAGGCCCCGAGAAAAGGCTAGGCCCCGGTGGGGGATGTTGCATAAGGAAGGAGTAAGCTGGCTGGACAAAGTGCTCTATGCCTCACAAGGGGAGTTTATAAAACCCCTTTTTATGGGAGCACATGGCAAGCTGCCCTGACACCAGAAGAGAGGTCTACATCAGGACTTCAGCCCAGCTAGAAAATACCTTACCAGGCTGTGAGCAACCACCTTCCTGCAGACCTGCTCCAATCAGCACCCTCTAACCCCCTGAAGTCTGCTGATGTTTAAGGCCATTGCCTGCTGTTTGCTTAATAAAGAACTGTAAGTTATTCTTCACCAACGTGCCTCAGAGTGATGCCTGGATTAGGCTGTTTACCACCACGGGCTCCCCATTCTTTATCTCCAGGGATCCTATCTATACATCAGGGAAGCCCCAGAGAGAAACCTATACCCTCAGCCTCTCCCTCCATTTTCTTGCACCACCGCTTGCTGGAGACCTGCCAGGACAATGTCTCCGTTCCTGATACCAAGCCCGTGATCATCACTGGCCACAAGGTCGCCCTGCCAGCCACTCCAGTAGTCAGGACCCCGGCTTCCTCCAGCCACCAGAAAAAAGTCAGGCCACAGGGGGGGGATGTGGCAGAATTATTTCCCAATATAAATGGTCAGTCACTTATGATTAACCCACCACGTGTCCACCAGAGAGACATTTCTACAATGGAGGAGCTGAGTCCAGGAGAGGTCCGAGAGCCACCATTTTTATCACCTGCTCTTAAGCACTTATGGAAAAGTTGTAGGATGGAAGCCGGATCTTCATTTGGGACATAAAAGCCCACAGAGACGACAGGACTATTTTTCCTTTCATTTTGTCTTGTTCTCATTTGTTACCTGTAAATTTGTGGATTACTAAAAAATTATTCTTGCTTTGACACTGAAACAGAATTATTATATTCCTCGGTGCCTCATGCCATTTATCTAAGTGTGCCAATCCCACTAGCTGTGTCTTGCCATTAGCTGTGCCTCGTGCCATTAGCTGTGCCTCGTGCTACTAGCTGTGCCTCGTGCTACTAGCTGTGCCTCGTGCCTTGCCATTAGCTGTGCCTTATGCTACTAGCTGTGCCTCGTGCTACTAGCTGTGCCTCGTGCCTTGCCATTAGCTGTGCCTTATGCTACTAGCTGTGCCTCGTGCCATTAGCTGTGCCTTATGCTACTAGCTGTGCCTCGTGCCTTGCCATTAGCTGTGCCTTATGCTACTAGCTGTGCCTCGTGCTACTAGCTGTGCCTTATGCTACTAGCTGTGCCTCGTGCCATTAGCTGTGCCTTATGCTACTAGCTGTGCCTCGTGCCTTGCCATTAGCTGTGCCTTATGCTACTAGCTGTGCCTCGTGCTACTAGCTGTGCCTTATGCTACTAGCTGTGCCTCGTGCCATTAGCTGTGCCTTATGCTACTAGCTGTGCCTCGTGCTACTAGCTGTGCCTCGTGCTACTAGCTGTGCCTCGTGCCTTGCCATTAGCTGTGCCTTATGCTACTAGCTGTGCCTCGTGCTACTAGCTGTGCCTTATGCTACTAGCTGTGCCTCGTGCTACTAGCTGTGACGCGTGCCTTGCCATTAGCTGTGCCTTATGCTACTAGCTGTGCCTCGTGCTACTAGCTGTGCCTCGTGCCTTGCCATTAGCTGTGCCTTATGCTACTAGCTGTGCCTTATGCTACTAGCTGTGCCTCGTGCCTTGCCATTAGCTGTGCCTTGTGCCTTGCCATTAGCTGTGCCGCGTGCCTTGCCATTAGCTGTGCCTTATGCTACTAGCTGTGCCTTGTGCCTTGCCATTAGCTGTGCCGCGTGCTACTAGCTGTGCCTCGTGCATTGCCAGTAGCTGTGCCTCGTGCCTTGCCATTAGCTGTGCCTCGTGCTACTAGCTGTGCCTTATGCTACTAGCTGTGCCTCGTGCTACTAGCTGTGCCGCGTGCCTTGCCATTAGCTGTGCCTTATGCTACTAGCTGTGCCTTATGCTACTAGCTGTGCCTCGTGCCTTGCCATTAGCTGTGCCTTGTGCCTTGCCATTAGCTGTGCCGCGTGCCTTGCCATTAGCTGTGCCTTATGCTACTAGCTGTGCCTTGTGCCTTGCAATTAGCTGTGCCTCGTGCTACTAGCTGTGCCTCGTGCATTGCCAGTAGCTGTGCCTCGTGCCTTGCCATTAGCTGTGCCGCGTGCCTTGCCATTAGTTGTGCCGCGTGCCATTAGCTGTGCCTTATGCTACTAGCTGTGCCTCGTGCCTTGCCATTAGCTGTGCCGCGTGCCTTGCCATTAGCTGTGCCTTATGCTACTAGCTGTGCCTTATGCTACTAGCTGTGCCGCGTGCCTTGCCATTAGCTGTGCCGCGTGCCATTAGCTGTGCCTTATGCTACTAGCTGTGCCTCGTGCCTTGCCATTAGCTGTGCCTCGTGCTACTAGCTGTGCCTTGTGCATTGCCAGTAGCTGTGCCTCATGCCATTAGCTGTGCCTCGTGCCATTAGCTGTGCCTCGTGCCTTGCCATTAGCTGTGCCTTATGCTACTAGCTGTGCCTTATGCTACTAGCTGTGCCTCGTGCCTTGCCATTAGCTGTGCCTTATGCTACTAGCTGTGCCTCGTGCCTTGCCATTAGCTGTGCCGCGTGCCTTGCCATTAGCTGTGCCTTATGCTACTAGCTGTGCCTTATGCTACTAGCTGTGCCGCGTGCCTTGCCATTAGCTGTGCCGCGTGCCATTAGCTGTGCCTTATGCTACTAGCTGTGCCTCGTGCCTTGCCATTAGCTGTGCCTCGTGCTACTAGCTGTGCCTTGTGCATTGCCAGTAGCTGTGCCTCATGCCATTAGCTGTGCCTCGTGCCATTAGCTGTGCCTCGTGCCTTGCCATTAGCTGTGCCTTATGCTACTAGCTGTGCCTTATGCTACTAGCTGTGCCTCGTGCCTTGCCATTAGCTGTGCCGCGTGCCTTGCCATTAGCTGTGCCTTATGCTACTAGCTGTGCCTTATGCTACTAGCTGTGCCTCGTGCCTTGCCATTAGCTGTGCCGCGTGCCTTGCCATTAGCTGTGCCTTATGCTACTAGTTGTGCCTTATGCTACTAGCTGTGCCTCGTGCCTTGCCATTAGCTGTGCCGCGTGCCTTGCCATTAGCTGTGCCGCGTGCCTTGCCATTAGCTGTGCCTTATGCTACTAGCTGTGCCTTATGCTACTAGCTGTGCCTCGTGCCTTGCCATTAGCTGTGCCTTGTGCATTGCCAGTAGCTGTGCCTCATGCCATTAGCTGTGCCTCGTGCCATTAGCTGTGCCTCGTGCCTTGCCATTAGCTGTGCCTTATGCTACTAGCTGTGCCTTATGCTACTAGCTGTGCCTCGTGCCTTGCCATTAGCTGTGCCGCGTGCCTTGCCATTAGCTGTGCCTTATGCTACTAGCTGTGCCTCGTGCCTTGCCATTAGCTGTGCCGCGTGCCTTGCCATTAGCTGTGCCTTATGCTACTAGCTGTGCCTTATGCTACTAGCTGTGCCTCGTGCCTTGCCATTAGCTGTGCCGCGTGCCTTGGCATTAGCTGTGCCTTATACTACTAGCTGTGCCTTATGCTACTAGCTGTGCCGCGTGCCTTGCCATTAGCTGTGCCGCGTGCCTTGCCATTAGCTGTGCCGCGTGCCTTGCCATTAGCTGTGCCTTATGCTACTAGCTGTGCCTTATGCTACTAGCTGTGCCTCGTGCCTTGCCATTAGCTGTGCCTTATGCTACTAGCTGTGCCTTATGCTACTAGCTGTGCCTCGTGCCCTGCCATTAGCTGTGCCGCGTGCCTTGTCGTTAGCTGTGCCGCGTGCCATTAGCTGTGCCCCTATGCTCCGGGTAGGTGGGTTACAGATGAGGGTCTCTCCTTTCTCTACTTCCATCAGGGTGGTCTTCGGAGATTGTGGAGCTCTGTAAGAGGTATCAGGGGGACACTGTGGTAGCCATCGACCTGGCTGGAGATGAAGGGTTAAAGAGTGAAACCTCCCTGGGACACCTACAAGCGTATGAGGTAAGTACCATTTCTAGTGACCCCCAGCATGGATCTGTGATAGGGATTTTTTATGCAGGGCCCCAACAGCCCTCTTGACTTTTGTAAGGCGAGTCCTAATTAACCCTTTGAGGGAGGATGCGATCGCTGCCGGCAGCGAGATGACAGACTGAAAGACACAGTCCGGTCTTCCGATGCACTCAAATCAAAACTGTTTATTGCAAAAAACCCCAGCTGTATTTTAATACAGAGAAATCAGCATTTTGGGTGTTGTATGAAAGGAGATAAGTCACTTCGATTCTATTGGACATCAGCACATTCTGGGAAAAAAGTGAATTAATTGTGCTCAGTTCTCAGAGACCTTGTACACAGATATTGTTTATACTAATTAGAAGATAAGTGACTCCAGAATTACAATATAATCAAGGACAGACTGGCTTCTCATTAAATGACAGGCCAACAAACAGGTTACATAAAATGAAGTTTGAATCATGACATTAACTTGACAATGGTCAGGGAACATGGCCGCTGTATCTAAGATGGCGGACAGTAGTCAAGATGGCGTCCGAAACCAGTGCGATCTCCTTAACAATCTGCCTCCCCTCCATTTCCCTACTATTAACCTTTCCTTCTTCTTCTGTAGGAGGCCGTAAGAAGTGGAATCCACAGGACAGTCCATGCAGGGGAGGCCGGGCCGGCCTCTGTGGTGAGAGAGGTGAGGACCCTGCACCAGGCCATGTGTGTGGGGGGTACACCGAACTGTTTAAGGGAGGTTCCCTTAGACTGGGGGCTGACGTTATGAGATGCAAAGGGGTAAACGTTTGGCTACTATTGTACTTAACAGGGTTGGCGATCTTTGCCTTTAAGATGTGTTCTCCCCCCTCCCCTGTTACCTCATAATGTTCTCCCCTCAGGACATGGGGTATATATGGCAGATGACTCAAGGATAAATCCCTCTTTTAGGCGACACTCAAGCTGTCTCTCTCCAGAAGCAGGCAGTGTGTGAGCTGTCTCTCTCCTGGAGTCGGGCAGTGTGTGAGCCGTCTCTCTCCTGGAGTCGGGCAGTGTGTGAGCTCTCTCTCTCCAGAAGCAGGCATTGTGTGAGCCGTCTCTCTCCTGGAGTCGGGCAGTGTGTGAGCTCTCTCTCTCCTGGAGTCGGGCATTGTGTGAGCTGTCTCTCTCCTGGAGTCGGGCAGTGTGTGAGTTGTCTCACTCCTGGGGTCGGGCAGTTTGTGAGCTGTCTCTCTCCTGGAGTCGGGCAGTTTGTGAGCTGTCTCTCTTCTGGAGTCAGGCAGTGTGTGAGCTGTCTCTCTCCTGGAGTCGGGCAGTGTGTGAGCTGTCTCTCTCCTGGGGTCAGGCAGTGTGTGAGCTGTCTCTCTCCTGGAGTCGGGCAGTGTGTGAGCCGTCTCTCTCTCCTGGAGTCGGGCAGTGTGTGAGCTGTCTGTCTCCTGGGGTCAGGCAGTGTGTGAGCCGTCTCTCTCCTGGAGTCGGGCAGTGTGTGAGCCATCTCTCTCCTGGAGTCGGGCAGTGTGTGAGCCGTCTCTCTCCTGGAGTCGGGCATTGTGTGAGCTGTCTCTCTCTTGGAGTCGGGCAGTGTGTAAGCTGTCTCTCTCCTGGAGTCGGGCAGTGTGTGAGCCGCCTCTCTCCTGGAGTCGGGCATTGTGTGAGCTGTCTCTCTCCTGGAGTCGGGCAGTGTGTGAGATCTCTCTCTCCTGGAGTTGTGCAGTGTGTGAGCTGTCTCTCTCCTGGAGTCGGGCAGTGTGTGAGTTGTCTCACTCCTGGGGTCGGGCAGTGTGTGAGCTGTCTCTCTCCTGGAGTCGGGCAGTTTGTGAGCTGTCTCTCTTCTGGAGTC
Source organism: Engystomops pustulosus (assembly GCF_040894005.1). Lineage (NCBI taxonomy): Eukaryota > Metazoa > Chordata > Amphibia > Anura > Leptodactylidae > Engystomops > Engystomops pustulosus. The sequence continues at coordinate 38,695 of NW_027284980.1, forward strand.
AGGCAGTGTGTGAGCTGTCTCTCTCCTGGAGTCGGGCAGTGTGTGAGCTGTCTCTCTCCTGGGGTCAGGCAGTGTGTGAGCTGTCTCTCTCCTGGAGTCGGGCAGTGTGTGAGCCGTCTCTCTCTCCTGGAGTCGGGCAGTGTGTGAGCTGTCTGTCTCCTGGGGTCAGGCAGTGTGTGAGCCGTCTCTCTCCTGGAGTCGGGCAGTGTGTGAGCCATCTCTCTCCTGGAGTCGGGCAGTGTGTGAGCCGTCTCTCTCCTGGAGTCGGGCAATGTGTGAGCTCTCTCTCTCCTGGAGTCGGGCAGTGTGTGAGCTGTCTCTCTCCTGGAGTCGGGCAGTGTGTGAGCTGTCTCTCTCCTGGAGTCGGGCAGTGTGTGAGCTGTCTCTCTCCTGGAGTCGGGCAGTGTGTGAGCTGTCTCTCTCCTGGAGTCGGGCAGTGTGTGAGCTGTCTCTCTCCTGGAGTCGGGCAGTGTGTGAGCTGTCTCTCTCCTGGAGTCGGGCAGTGTGTGAGCTGTCTCTCTCCTGGAGTCGGGCAGTGTGTGAGCTCTCTCTCTCCTGGAGTCGGGCATTGTGTGAGCTCTCTCTCTCCTGGAGTCGGGCAGTGTGTGAGCTGTCTCTCTCCTGGAGTCGGGCAGTGTGTGAGCCGTCTCTCTCCTGGAGTCGGGCAGTGTGTGAGCCGTCTCTCTCCTGGAGTCGGGCAGTGTGTGAGCCGTCTCTCTCCTGGAGTCGGGCAGTGTGTGAGCCGTCTCTCTCCTGGAGTCGGGCAGTGTGTGAGCCGTCTCTCTCTCCTGGAGTCGGGCAGTGTGTGAGCTGTCTGTCTCCTGGGGTCAGGCAGTGTGTGAGCCGTCTCTCTCCTGGAGTCGGGCAGTGTGTGAGCCATCTCTCTCCTGGAGTCGGGCAGTGTGTGAGCCGTCTCTCTCCTGGAGTCGGGCAGTGTGTGAGCCGTCTCTCTCCTGGAGTCGGGCAGTGTGTGAGCCGTCTCTCTCCTGGAGTCGGGCAGTGTGTGAGCCGTCTCTCTCCTGGAGTCGGGCAGTGTGTGAGCCGTCTCTCTCTCCTGGAGTCGGGCAGTGTGTGAGCTGTCTGTCTCCTGGGGTCAGGCAGTGTGTGAGCCGTCTCTCTCCTGGAGTCGGGCAGTGTGTGAGCCATCTCTCTCCTGGAGTCGGGCAGTGTGTGAGCCGTCTCTCTCCTGGAGTCGGGCAGTGTGTGAGCCGTCTCTCTCCTGGAGTCGGGCAGTGTGTGAGCCGTCTCTCTCCTGGAGTCGGGCAGTGTGTGAGCTCTCTCTCTCCTGGAGTCGGGCATTGTGTGAGCTGTCTCTCTCCTGGAGTCGGGCAGTGTGTGAGCCGTCTCTCTCCTGGAGTCGGGCATTGTGTGAGCTCTCTCTCTCCTGGAGTCGGGCATTGTGTGAGCTCTCTCTCTCCTGGAGTCGGGCAGTGTGTGAGCCGTCTCTCTCTTCTGGAGTCGGGCATTGTGTGAGCTGTCTCTCTCCTGGAGTCGGGCAGTGTGTGAGATCTCTCTCTCCTGGAGTTGTGCAGTGTGTGAGCTGTCTCTCTCCTGGAGTCGGGCAGTGTGTGAGTTGTCTCACTCCTGGGGTCGGGCAGTTTGTGAGCTGTCTCTCTTCTGGAGTCAGGCAGTGTGTGAGCTGTCTCTCTCCTGGAGTCGGGCAGTGTGTGATCTGTCTCTCTCCTGGGGTCAGGCAGTGTGTGAGCTGTCTCTCTCCTGGAGTCGGGCAGTGTGTGAGCCGTCTCTCTCTCCTGGAGTCGGGCAGTGTGTGAGCTGTCTGTCTCCTGGGGTCAGGCAGTGTGTGAGCCGTCTCTCTCCTGGAGTCGGGCAGTGTGTGAGCCATCTCTCTCCTGGAGTCGGGCAGTGTGTGAGCCGTCTCTCTCCTGGAGTCGGGCAATGTGTGAGCTCTCTCTCTCCTGGAGTCGGGCAGTGTGTGAGCTCTCTCTCTCCTGGAGTCGGGCAGTGTGTGAGCTGTCTCTCTCCTGGAGTCGGGCAGTGTGTGAGCTGTCTCTCTCCTGGAGTCGGGCAGTGTGTGAGCTGTCTCTCTCCTGGAGTCGGGCAGTGTGTGAGCTGTCTCTCTCCTGGAGTCGGGCAGTGTGTGAGCTGTCTCTCTCCTGGAGTCGGGCAGTGTGTGAGCCGTCTCTCTCCTGGAGTCGGGCATTGTGTGAGCTATCTCTCTTCTGGAGTCGGGCAGTGTGTGAGCCGTCTCTCTCTTCTGGAGTCGGGCAGTGTGTGAGCCGTCTCTCTCTTCTGGAGTCGGGCAGTGTGTGAGCCGTCTCTCTCTTCTGGAGTCGGGCATTGTGTGAGCCGTCTCTCTCTTCTGGAGTCGGGCAGTGTGTGAGCCGTCTCTCTCCTGGAGTCGGGCAATGTGTGAGCCATCTCTCTCTCCTGGAGTCGGGCAGTGTGTGAGCCGTCTCTCTCTCCTGGAGTTGTGCAGTGTGTGAGCCGTCTCTCTCCTGGAGTCGGGCAGTGTGTGAGCCGTCTCTCTCCTGGAGTCGGGCAGTGTGTGAGCCGTCTCTCTCCTGGAGTCGGGCAGTGTGTGAGCTGTCTCTCTCTGGTCAGGGGGATGTGTTATATGGTCAGGGGGATGTGCTATAGGGTCAGGGGGATGTGCTATAGGGTATGGGGTGCGTTATAGGGTCAGGGGGGATGTCGTTCAGGAGGAGGGAGTAATGAGGGAGACAGTGACCCATAATAACAGGTCAGCTGCAGCCTGCACTGAGAAGCTGCTCTCTGGAGGGTTAGCAGAGCAGAGATTGTAATGCCCAGAGAAGCACTGGAGCTCCGGCACGTAGCAGCAGCTGGTGGTCTGGCCGGGGCTCCATTAATAAAACACACACGGTGGGGGGCGATGGCGTGCGTGCCAGCAGAGAGGGCTCTGCGTGCCATAGGTTCGCCACCACTGCTACAGGGTCATCCTAGGAAACGGTTGTTGAGCAGACAGTCATCACTTGTTGTATCCGCAGGCCGTGGACCTCCTGAAGGCAGAAAGGATCGGACACGGCTATCATTGTGTGGAAGACCCAAACCTGTACCAGAGGCTTCTCCACTTGGGTGTCCACTTTGAGGTAAATAACCAGCGGGAATGTGTAACCCACATATACAGCACAGCGAAGCACTGCACCTACACCTGTACCCCATGTCACCCCCAGACACACCCACAGTGTCCCATGAGAAGCCCCCACATATACAGCACAGAGAGGCACTGCACCTACACCTGTACCCCATGTCACCCCCAGACACACCCACAGTGTCCCATGAGAAGCCCCCACATATACAGCACAGAGAGGCACTGCACCTACACCTGTACCCCATGTCACCCCCAGACACACCCACAGTGTCACATGAGAAGCCCCCACATATACAGCACAGCGAGGCACTGCACCTACACCTGTACCCCATGTCACCCCCAGACACACCCACAGTGTCCCATGAGAAGCCCCCACATATACAGCACAGAGAGGCACTGCACCTACACCTGTACCCCATGTCACCCCCAGACACACCCACAGTGTCACATGAGAAGCCCCCACATATACAGCACAGCGAGGCACTGCACCTACACCTGTACCCCATGTCACCCCCAGACACACCCACAGTGTCCCATGAGGAGCCCCCACATATACAGCACAGAAAGGCACTACACCTACACCTGTACCCCATGTCACCCCCAGACACACCCACAGTGTCCCATGAGAAGCCCCCACATATACAGCACAGCGAGGCACTGCACCTACACCTGTACCCCATGTCACCCCCAGACACACCCACAGTGTCCCATGAGAAGCCCCCACATATACAGCACAGCGAGGCACTGCACCTACACCTGTACCCCATGTCACCCCCAGACACACCTACAGTGTCACATGAGGAGCCCCCACATATACAGCACAGAGAGGCACTACAACTACACCTGTACCCCATGTCACCCCCAGACACACCCACAGTGTCCCATGAGAAGCCCCCACATATACAGCACAGCGAGGCACTGCACCTAGACCTGTACCCCATGTCACCCCCAGACACACCCACAGTGATACATGAGAAGCCCCCACATATACAGCACAGCGAGGCACTGCACCTACACCTGTACCCCATGTCACCCCCAGACACACCCACAGTGTCCCATGAGAAGCCCCCACATATACAGCACAGCGAGGCACTGCACCTACACCTGTACCCCATGTCACCCCCAGACACACCTACAGTGTCACATGAGGAGCCCCCACATATACAGCACAGCGAGGCACTGCAACTACACCTGTACCCCATGTCACCCCCAGACACACCCACAGTGTCCCATGAGGAGCCCCCACATATACAGCACAGAGAGGCACTACACCTACACCTGTACCCCATGTCACCCCCAGACACACCCACAGTGTCCCATGAGAAGCCCCCACATATACAGCACAGCGAGGCACTGCACCTACACCTGTACCCCGTGTCACCCCCAGACACACCCACAGTGTCCCATGAGGAGCCCCCACATATACAGCACAGCGAGGCACTGCACTTACACCTGTACCCCATGTCACCCCCACACACACCCACAGTGTCCCATGAGGAGCCCCCACATATACAGCACAGAAAGGCACTGCACCTACACCTGTACCCCATGTCACCCCCAGACACACCCACAGTGTCCCATGAGAAGCCCCCACATATACAGCACAGCGAGGCACTGCACCTACACCTGTACCCCATGTCACCCCCAGACACACCCACAGTGATACATGAGAAGCCCCCACATATACAGCACAGCGAGGCACTGCACCTACACCTGTACCCCATGTCACCCCCAGACACACCCACAGTGTCCCATGAGAAGCCCCCACATATACAGCACAGCGAGGCACTGCACCTACACCTGTACCCCATGTCACCCCCAGACACACCTACAGTGTCACATGAGGAGCCCCCACATATACAGCACAGCGAGGCACTGCAACTACACCTGTACCCCATGTCACCCCCAGACACACCCACAGTGTCCCATGAGGAGCCCCCACATATACAGCACAGAGAGGCACTACACCTACACCTGTACCCCATGTCACCCCCAGACACACCCACAGTGTCCCATGAGAAGCCCCCACATATACAGCACAGCGAGGCACTGCACCTACACCTGTACCCCGTGTCACCCCCAGACACACCCACAGTGTCCCATGAGGAGCCCCCACATATACAGCACAGCGAGGCACTGCACTTACACCTGTACCCCATGTCACCCCCACACACACCCACAGTGTCCCATGAGGAGCCCCCACATATACAGCACAGAAAGGCACTGCACCTACACCTGTACCCCATGTCACCCCCAGACACACCCACAGTGTCCCATGAGAAGCCCCCACATATACAGCACAGCGAGGCACTGCACCTACACCTGTACCCCATGTCACCCCCAGACACACCCACAGTGCCACATGAGAAGCCCCCACATATACAGCACAGTGAGACACTGCTTGTACCCCATGTCACCCCCAGACACACCCACAGTGTCCCATGAGAAGCCCCCACATATACAGCACAGAGAGGCACTGCACCTACACCTGTACCCCGTGTCACCCCCAGACACACCCACAGTGTCCCATGAGAAGCCCCCACATATACAGCACAGCGAGGCACTGCACCTAGACCTGTACCCCATGTCACCCCCAGACACACCCACAGTGTCACATGAGAAGCCCCCACATATACAGCACAGCGAGGCACTACACCTACACCTGTACCCCATGTCACCCCCAGACACACCCAAAGTGTCCCATGAGGAGCCCCCACATATACAGCACAGAAAGGCACTGCACCTACACCTGTACCCCATGTCACCCCCAGACAAACCCACAGTGTCCCATGAGAAGCCCCCACATATACAGCACAGAGAGGCACTGCACCTACACCTGTACCCCATGTCACCCCCAGACACACCCACAGTGCCACATGAGAAGCCCCCACATATACAGCACAGTGAGACACTGCTTGTACCCCATGTCACCCCCAGACACACCCACAGTGTCCCATGAGAAGCCCCCACATATACAGCACAGCGAGGCACTGCACCTACACCTGTACCCCGTGTCACCCCCAGACACACCCACAGTGTCCCATGAGAAGCCCCCACATATACAGCACAGCGAGGCACTGCACCTACACCTGTACCCCATGTCACCCCCAGACACACCCACAGTGTCACATGAGAAGCCCCCACATATACAGCACAGCGAGGCACTACACCTACACCTGTACCCCATGTCACCCCCAGACACACCCACAGTGTCACATGAGAAGCCCCCACATATACAGCACAGTGAGACACTGCTTGTACCCCATGTCACCCCCAGACACACCCACAGTGTCCCATGAGGAGCCCCCACATATACAGCACAGCGAGGCACTGCACCTACACCTGTACCCCATGTCACCCCCACACACACCCACAGTGTCCCATGAGGAGCCCCCACATATACAGCACAGAAAGGCACTGCACCTACACCTGTACCCCATGTCACCCCCAGACACACCCACAGTGTCCCATGAGAAGCCCCCACATATACAGCACAGAGAGGCACTACACCTACACCTGTACCCCATGTCACCCCCAGACACACCCACAGTGTCCCATGAGGAGCCCCCACATATACAGCACAGCGAGGCACTGCACCTACACCTGTACCCCATGTCACCCCCAGACACACCCACAGTGTCCCATGAGAAGCCCCCACATATACAGCACAGAGAGGCACTGCACCTACACCTGTACCCCATGTCACCCCCAGACACACCCACAGTGTCCCATGAGGAGCCCCCACATATACAGCACAGCGAGGCACTGCACCTACACCTGTACCCCATGTCACCCCCAGACACACCCACAGTGTCCCATGAGAAGCCCCCACATATACAGCACAGCGAGGCACTGCACCTACACCTGTACCCCATGTCACCCCCAGACACACCCACAGTGTCACATGAGAAGCCCCCACATATACAGCACAGCGAGGCACTGCACCTACACCTGTACCCCATGTCACCCCCAGACACACCCACAGTGTCCCATGAGGAGCCCCCACATATACAGCACAGCGAGGCACTGCACCTACAACTGTACCCCATGTCACCCCCAGACACACCCACAGTGTCCCATGAGAAGCCCCCACATATACAGCACAGAGAGGCACTGCACCTACACCTGTACCCCATGTCACCCCCAGACACAACTACAGTGTCACATGAGGAGCCCCCACATATACAGCACAGCGAGGCACTGCACCTACAACTGTACCCCATGTCACCCCCAGACACACCCACAGTGTCCCATGAGAAGCCCCCACATATACAGCACAGAGAGGCACTGCACCTACACCTGTACCCCATGTCACCCCCAGACACACCTACAGTGTCACATGAGAAGCCCCCACATATACAGCACAGAGAGGCACTGCACCTACACCTGTACCCCATGTCACCCCCAGACAAACCCACAGTGTCCCATGAGAAGCCCCCACATATACAGCACAGCGAGACACTGCTTGTACCCCATGTCACCCCCAGACACACCCACAGTGTCCCATGAGGAGCCCCCACATATACAGCACAGCGAGGCACTGCACCTACACCTGTACCCCATGTCACCCCCAGACACACCTACAGTGTCACATGAGAAGCCCCCACATATACAGCACAGAGAGGCACTGCACCTACACCTGTACCCCATGTCACCCCCAGACACAACTACAGTGTCACATGAGAAGCCCCCACATATACAGCACAGCGAGGCACTGCATCTACACCTGTACCCCATGTCACCCCCAGACACACCCACAGTGTCCCATGAGAAGCCCCCACATATACAGCACAGCGAGGCACTGCACCTACACCTGTACCCCATGTCACCCCCAGACACACCCACAGTGTCCCATGAGGAGCCCCCACATATACAGCACAGCGAGGCACTGCATCTACACCTGTACCCCATGTCACCCCCAGACACACCCACAGTGTCACATGAGAAGCCCCCACATATACAGCACAGAGAGGCACTGCACCTACACCTGTACCCCATGTCACCCCCAGACAAACCCACAGTGTCCCATGAGAAGCCCCCACATATACAGCACAGCGAGGCACTGCACCTACACCTGTACCCCATGTCACCCCCAGACACAACTACAGTGTCCCATGAGGAGCCCCCACATATACAGCACAGAGAGGCACTGCTTGTACCCCATGTCACCCCCAGACACACCCACAGTGTCCCATGAGGAGCCCCCACATATACAGCACAGCGAGGCACTGCACCTACACCTGTACCCCATGTCACCCCCAGACACACCTACAGTGTCCCATGAGGAGCCCCCACATATACAGCACAGAGAGGCACTGCTTGTACCCCATGTCACCCCCAGACACAACTACAGTGTCACATGAGAAGCCCCCACATATACAGCACAGCGAGGCACTACAACTACACCTGTACCCCATGTCACCCCCAGACACACCTACAGTGTCCCATGAGGAGCCCCCACATATACAGCACAGCGAGGCACTGCACCTACCCCTGTACCCCATGTCACCCCCAGACACACCCACAGTGTCACATGAGAAGCCCCCACATATACAGCACAGTGAGGCACTGCTTGTACCCCGTGTCACCCCTAAACACATCTACAGGGCCGACTGACCTGCATTCACATGGTAACACAAATCCCACTTATAAAATAAATAAAGAGGCCATAAACCATGTTGGATTAATAATTGGGCACAATGCTTTATTATTGGGTTACCAAAATAAAAAATGAAATCAATAATTTTATTAAATAAATTAACAGAATAATTCAAAACTACAGATTAACAAGATAACGATATTATATAACTCTGTCTCCGCTGCATGAGCCCCCACTGATAAGCGACGGTCAGGAGAAATAAGCCATTGGGGCGGGGCCCAGACACCCTGCTGACTGCTCCATTTATGGGTTAAGTTACTGCAGCCAGCTACCAATCAGCTGACTGCCTGCCATATTTTGCCTGGTTACAGTGCTGCCATAGATCCAGCTGTTCACCAATCACAGCTGACATTCACCTTCAGCGAATCAGCAGGCAGTATCTGTGAAAAGAAACATCTGGCACAAAAGTACCTCATGGAAAAAAGCGGGAAACACAGAACGTGAAATTACCTCAGAATGACGTTAACCCTTTCATTGCCAACATACAATCCTCCTTGTTAATGAACCCATGTGAGCCATTTTAGGAGACTGTGTTACCATGTTCCCCCCTGGGGCCCCTGGTCGTATCGTGGTCACCTGACCTGCAGGCCACCAATCACCAGGGGATGTTTGATTGTGTAGAGGAGATCTGTGCGGAGGACGTTGTATGTCCTGGGATTAGAGACTTGTCTTCATTCCTGTCTGAACATTGTCCTATTTTGCAGATGTGCCCCTGGTCCAGTTACATCACCGGTGCTTGTGACCCCGACTTTACAAAGCACCCCCTCATCAAGTAAGTGTCCTCTCCCCACCTCATATTACAATTCATGATATTGTTTTATTTTGTGGTTACATCCGTCCGATGAGCAACGTCCCAGAGCGGGGAACACTGGTCTAGAAGCTCAGCTGTAAAGGGGTTTCCCATGAAAGAAATTTCTCAAATTTTTGACCATTTTTAACCTCTTAGTTACAATGTTACTCAGTGTTATTGCTGTTTTGGCTCCTATCACTCAGTGATGGCCAGTGTAAGATTCCAGAGTGTGAGCAGACACTTCCTGATCCCTCTATGCTGGAAGATGCCGTGTGCTGACAATGTGCTTAGATGATCAGGGAACAGGGTTTATCTACACTTTTATTTCGCTTCTGAACATTCTACTAGTATCTGACACAGAGAAACAGATGAGACAGATCAGAGATGAGAGATGGATATAAAACACAATTGGCCCGGGTGTGTACTATGTGCAGGGGGTGTGTACTATGTGCAGCTGGTGTGGCTCCCTCAGGTCCCCTTAGAGAATAGAGTACACATTGGGACAGATTTACTTACCCGGTCCATTCGCGATCCAGCGGCACGTTCTCTGCGGTGGATTCGGGTCTTCCAGCGATTCACTAAGGCAGTCCCTCCGACGTCCACCAGGTGTCGTTGCTGCGTTGAAGTTCCCGAAGTCCGCTAGAGTGCACTATCCTATACTTGGTGAAGGTAAGCGCGTGTCCCGCGACACATTTTTTTTTAAATGCGGCGGTTTATCCGAATCTGTCGGGTTTTCGTTCGGCCACGCCCCCCGATTTCCGTCGCATGCATGCCAGCGCCGGTGCGCCACAATCCGATCGCAATACAGGGGCAATACATGGAAAATCTGCGCAAATCGGAAATATTCGGGTAACACGTCGGGAAAAAGCGAATCGGGCCCTTAGTAAATGACCCCCATTGAATTAGATAGTTGTGGATATTCCATTGTACTTTAATGGCAGATGGTATATGGTCAGTTTCCTTTGGTAAAATGTAAATTCCTTTATTGTTCTGAACTATTGTCATTTCTCTTGGCTTGTCATGGTACATTATACTCTCAGAGTTCCCATGGAGTACTGGTATCTGCTAGACGAGGCAACCTTCATACTAGCACGTCTCTATGGTAACCGGTTAAGGGCCCTTTCCTGTTTTTTCATTTCCATTTTTCACTCCCCACCTTCAAAAATCTATAATTTTTTTATTTTTACACGTAAAGAGCTGTGCGAGGGCTTCTTTTCTGCGTAACAAATTGCACTTCATAGTGATGGTATTGAATATTCCATGCCATGTACTCGGAAGTGGGAAAAAATTCCAAATGCAGTGAAAATGGGGAAAAAATGCATTTTTGCCATTTTCTTGTGGGCTTGGATATTACGGCTTTCACTGAGCGCCCCAAATGACATGTCTACATTATTCTTTGGGTCGGTACGATTACGGGGATACCAAATTTGCATAGGTTTTATAATGTTTTCAGACATTTACATGATGTTTTTTTTTATTTTGCCATCTTCTGGCGCTAATAACTTTTTTATACTTTGTTGTAGGGAGCTGTGGGTGGTGTCTTTTTGTGACATTTGTTAATATTTTCAATGATATCATTTTTAGGACTGTACGACCTTCTGATCACTTTTTATAAATTTTTTAATATTTTTCTAAATGGCAAAAAAGTTCCATTTTCGACTTTTGGCGCTATTTTCCGTTACGGGGTTAAACGCATTGAAAAACCGTTGATATATTTTGGTATTTCGGGCATTTTCGGACGCGTCGATACCTAATGTGTTTATGATTTTTACTGTTTATTTATATTTATATCAGTTCTAGGGAAAGGGGGGTGATTTGAATTTTTAGGTTTTTTTATTATAATTTTCTTTTTACTATTTTTCAGACTCCCTAGGGTACTTTAACCCTAGGTTGTCTGATCAATCCTATCATATACTGCCATACTACAGTATATGGGGATAATGTGCTATCAGCACATTGTAATGAAGGGGTTAAAACGAAATAGCCTTGGGTCTTCGGAAGACCCGAGGTTACCATGGAGACTGATCGCCCCTCCCCGATGACGTCACGGGGAGCGACGATTCTAGGCAAAATGGTGGAGCCCATGTGCCGCTATCTTTTTGAGGCTGCCGGCAGTGATCGCTGTGATATCACCCGTGCTAGCACCGATCGCGGGTGTTACCGGCAATATGCAGCAAAGACTTACCGGCTATGGAGAGGGCTCAGCCCGTGAGCCCTCTCCATCCAGCAGGACCCGACCGCCGCCATGAATACACGGCGGGCGGTCGTGAACCAGTTAATAACATATGTATATATAAGTGAATTAGGGAAGTTTACATATTTATGAAGTAGAATGAGATCATCTTTGGTCCGCAGATGGTATACGGACTAACATGAACCAATAGGAGATTGGAAATATTCACTTGGGAAATGTTAGTTTGTGTATAAAGAGTTACTATACTAGTGCCTGAGGAGACGGTGTGAGAGTGAGGGAGATAGGAGAGAGTTACTATACTAGAGACTGAGGAGACGGTGTGAGAGTGAGGGAGATAGGAGAGAGTTACTATACTAGAGACTGAGGAGACGGTGTGAGAGTGAGGGAGATAGGAGAGAGTTACTATACTAGAGACTGAGGAGACGGTGTGAGAGTGAGGGAGATAGGAGAGAGTTACTATACTAGAGACTGAGGAGACGGTGTGAGAGTGAGGGAGATAGGAGAGAGTTACTATACTAGAGATTGAGGAGACGGTGTGAGAGAGAGGGAGATTGAGGAGACGGTGTGAGGGAGATAGGAGAGAGTTACTATACTAGAGACTGAGGAGACGGTGTGAGAGTGAGGGAGATAGGAGAGAGTTACTATACTAGAGACCGAGGAGACGGTTTGAGAGTGAGGGAGATAGGAGAGAGTTACTATACTAGAGACTGAGGAGACGGTTTGAGAGTGAGGGAGATAGGAGAGAGTTACTATACTAGAGACCGAGGAGACGGTGTGAGAGTGAGGGAGATAGGAGAGAGTTACTATACTAGAGACTGAGGAGACGGTTTGAGAGTGAGGGAGATAGGAGAGAGTTACTATACTAGAGACTGAGGAGACGTTGTGAGAGTGAGGGAGATAGGAGAGAGTTACTATACTAGTGACTGAGGGAGACGGTGTGAGAGTGAGGGAGATAGGAGAGAGTTACTATACTAGAGACTGAGGGAGACGGTGTGAGAGTGAGGGAGATAGGAGAGAGTTACTATACTAGAGACTGAGGAGACGGTGTGAGAGTGAGGGAGATAGGAGAGAGTTACTATACTAGTGACTGAGGAGACGGTGTGAGAGTGAGGGAGATAGGAGAGAGTTACTATACTAGTGACTGAGGGAGACGGTGTGAGAGTGAGGGAGATAGGAGAGAGTTACTATACTAGTGACTGAGGGAGACGGTGTGAGAGTGAGGGAGATAGGAGAGAGTTACTATACTAGAGACCGAGGAGACGGTGTGAGAGTGAGGGAGATAGGAGAGAGTTACTGTACTAGTGACTGAGGGAGACGGTGTGAGAGTGAGGGAGATAGGAGAGAGTTACTATACTAGAGACTGAGGGAGACGGTTTGAGAGTGAGGGAGATAGGAGAGAGTTACTATACTAGAGACTGAGGGAGACGGTGTGAGAGTGAGGGAGATAGGAGAGAGTTACTATACTAGAGACTGAGGAGACGGTGTGAGAGAGAGGGAGATAGGAGAGAGTTACTATACTAGAGACTGAGGAGACGGTGTGAGAGTGAGGGAGATAGGAGAGAGTTACTATACTAGAGACTGAGGAGACGGTGTGAGAGTGAGGGAGATAGGAGAGAGTTACTATACTAGAGACTGAGGAGACGGTGTGAGAGTGAGGGAGATAGGAGAGAGTTACTATACTAGAGACTGAGGAGACTGTGTGAGAGTGAGGGAGATAGGAGAGAGTTACTATACTAGAGACTGAGGGAGACGGTGTGAGAGTGAGGGAGATAGGAGAGAGTTACTATACTAGTGACTGAGGAGACGGTGTGAGAGTGAGGGAGATAGGAGAGAGTTACTATACTAGAGACCGAGGAGACGGTGTGAGAGTGAGGGAGATAGGAGAGAGTTACCATACTAGTGACTGAGGAGACGGTGTGAGAGTGAGGGAGATAGGAGAGAGTTACTATACTAGTGCCTGAGGAGACGATGTGAGAGTGAGGGAGATAGGAGAGAGTTACTATACTAGAGACTGAGGAGACGGTGTGAGAGTGAGGGAGATAGGAGAGAGTTACTATACTAGAGACTGAGGAGACGGTGTGAGAGTGAGGGAGATAGGAGAGAGTTACTATACTAGAGACTGAGGAGACGGTGTGAGAGTGAGGGAGATAGGAGAGAGTTACTATACTAGAGACTGAGGAGACGGTGTGAGAGTGAGGGAGATAGGAGAGAGTTACTATACTAGAGACTGAGGAGACGGTGTGAGAGTGAGGGAGATAGGAGAGAGTTACTATACTAGTGACTGAGGAGATGGTGTGAGAGTGAGGGAGATAGGAGAGAGTTACTATACTAGAGACTGAGGAGACGGTGTGAGAGTGAGGGAGATAGGAGAGAGTTACTATACTAGAGACCGAGGAGACGGTGTGAGAGTGAGGGAGATAGGAGAGAGTTACTATACTAGTGACTGATGAGACGGTGTGAGAGTGAGGGAGATAGGAGAGAGTTACTATACTAGTGACTGAGGGAGACGGTGTGAGAGTGAGGGAGATAGGAGAGAGTTACTATACTAGAGACTGAGGAGACGGTGTGAGAGTGAGGGAGATAGGAGAGAGTTACTATACTAGAGACCGAGGAGACGGTGTGAGAGTGAGGGAGATAGGAGAGAGTTACTATACTAGTGACTGATGAGACGGTGTGAGAGTGAGGGAGATAGGAGAGAGTTACTATACTAGTGACTGAGGGAGACGGTGTGAGAGTGAGGGAGATAGGAGAGAGTTACCATACTAGTGACTGAGGAGACGGTGTGAGAGTGAGGGAGATAGGAGAGAGTTACTATACTAGAGACTGAGGAGACGGTGTGAGAGTGAGGGAGATAGGAGAGACACATCATTGGACATCACCATCCGTCTTATGTCTCCTTGTCTCCACACACAGACTCTTCACTCTCTCCAGCTTTGCTCCACACCAGGTTTCTTTAATTTCATTTTTATTTTACTTTTTGTAACTTTATTTTTATTTATATTTTTCATTGTATATTGTTACTCTATTTTTGTTGAAATCCATTAAATGCTTTTTAATTTTCATCTGGAACGAAGGATCGCTTCTGATTTTTTGAAACATTGCTCATCATCGTGGTTCCTAATTCTCAAATTAGGAATTGCAAGAAATATTTATTTATATTGATATTTAACATTTACTAAGGGTCGCGCTCAGCACTTTAGTCGGACTTTGCACCTTTTTCTGGGTTTGCAGGCTTGGACAGGTATTTAACTGGTGTCTGCGCTAGGATTGTGTCGCAGGCGATTGGTTTCCGTCGCAGCTACGCTGCTTTTATTCGTCCCAAATTTGGGGCGCGTGCCGTTCCGACTGATTCAGACTGAGAACGGGATTTGACTTTTAAATTGTGCCGCAAGCCCAAGGACTTACATGCACAACTAAAAAGATGGTGAACTCTGGGGACCTGAGTGGGGAAGCAACACATGCAGGATATCTGTTGCACAATCTTAGTGACTCCTCACACATTATAAACAGACAATGCACTTACATGCACCAGGAAGAAGAAGGTGAACTCCGGGGGCCTGAGCGGGGAAGCAACACATGCAGGATATCGGGTGCAGGATCTTAGTGACTCCCCGCACAGCGCATTATACACGGACAATGCACTTACATGCACCAGGAAGAAGAAGGTGAACTCCGGGGGCCTGAGCGGGGAAGCGACACATGCAGGATATCGGGGGCAGGATCTTAGTGACTCCCCACACATCACATTATACATGGACAATGCACTTACATGCACCAGGAAGAAGAAGGTGAACTCCAGGGACCTGAGCGGGGAAGCGACACATGCAGGATATCGGGGGCAGGATCTTAGTGACTCCCCGCACAGCACATTATACACGGACAATGCACTTACATGCACCAGGAAGAAGAAGGTGAACTCCGGGGACCTGAGCGGGGAAGCGACACATGCAGGATATCGGGCGCAGGATCTTAGTGACTCCCCACACATCACATTATACACGGACAATGCACTTACATGCACCAGGAAGAAGAAGATGAACTCCGGGGACCTGAGCGGGGAAGCGACACATGCAGGATATCGGGCGCAGGATCTCAGTGACTCCCCGCACAGCGCATTATACACGGACAATGCACTTACATGTACCAGGAAGAAGAAGGTGAACTCCAGGGACCTGAGCGGGGAAGCGACACATGCAGGATATCGGGCGCAGGATCTTAGTGACTCCCCGCACAGCGCATTATACACGGACAATGCACTTACATGCACCAGGAAGAAGAAGGTGAACTCCAGGGACCTGAGCGGGGAAGCGACACATGCAGGATATCGGGCGCAGGATCTTAGGGACTCCCCGCACATCGCATTATACACGGACAATACACTTACATGCACCAGGAAGAAGAAGGTAAACTCCGGGGACCTGAGCGGGGAAGTGACACATTCAGGATATCGGGGGCAGGATCTTAGTGACTCCCCACACAGCGCATTATACACGGACAATGCACTTACATGTACCAAGAAGAAGAGGGTGAACTCCGGGGACCTGAGCGGGGAAGTGACACATGCAGGATATCGGGGGCAGGATCTTAGTGATTCCCCGCACAGCACATTATACACGGACAATGCACTTACATGCACCAGGAAGAAGAAGGTGAACTCCAGGGACCTGAGCGGGGAAGTGACACATGCAGGATATCGGGCACAGGATCTTAGTGACTTCCCGCACAGCACATTATACACGGACAATGCACTTACATGCACCAGGAAGAAGAAGGTGAACTCTGGGGACCTGAGCGGGGAAGTGACACATGCAGGATATCGGGTGCAGGATCTAAGTGACTCCCTGCACAGCACATTATACACGGACAATGCACTTACATGCACCAGGAAGAAGAAGGTGAACTCCAGGGACCTGAGCGGAAAGCGACACATGCAGGATATCGGGCGCAGGATCTTAGTGACTCCTCGCACAGCGCATTATTTACGGACAATGCACTTACATGCACCAGGCAGAAGAAGGTGAACTCCGGGGACCTGAGCGGGGAAGCGTCACATGCAGGCTATCGGGCGCAGGATCTTAGTGACTCCTCGCACGGCGCATTATTTACAGACAATGCACTTACATGCACCAGGAAGAAGAAGGTGAACTCTCGGGGACCTGAGCGGGGAAGCGAAACATGCAGGCTATCGGGCGCAGGATCTTAGTGACTCCTCGCACGGCGCATTATACACGGACAATGCACTTACATTCACCGGGAAGAAGAAGGAGAACTCCAGGGACCTGAGCGGGGAAGCGACACATGCAGGATATCGGGCGCAGGATCTTAGTGACTCCCCGCACAGCACATTATACACGGACAATGCACTTACATGCACCAGGAGGAATAAGGTGAACCCCGAGAACTGAGCGGGGAAGCGACACATGCAGGATATCGGGCGCAGGATCTTAGTGACTCCCCGCACAGCACATTATACACGGACAATGCACTTACATGCACCAGGAAGAAGAAGGTGAACTCCGGGGACCTGAGCGGGGAAGTGACACATGCAGGATATCGGGGGCAGGATCTTAGTGACTCCCCGCACAGCGCATTATATACGGACAATGCACTTACATGCACCAGGAAAAAGAAGGTGAACTCCGGGGACCTGAGCGGAAAGCGACACATGCAGGATATCGGGGGCAGGATCTTAGTGACTCCTCGCACGGCGCATTATACACGGACAATGCACTTACATGCACCAGGAATAAGGTGAACTCCAGGGACCTGAGCGGGGAAGTGACACATGCAGGATATCGGGGCAGGATCTTAGTGACTCCCCGCACAGCGGATTATACACGGACAATGCACTTACATGCACCAGGAAGAAGAAGGTGAACTCTGGGGACCTGAGCGGGGAAGCGACACATGCAGGATATCGGGTGCACGATCTTAGTGACTCCCCGCACAGCGCATTATACACGGACAATGCACTTACATGCACCAGGAAGAAGAAGGTGAACTCCAGGGACCTGATAAAGAGATATGACGCCATTAGTGTTCTGAGCCATGGGGGCCCCCTTTACTTGGAGTGAAGAGTGTGAAGGGGGCCCCAGGTTCCTGAATTGTGGTGCCCGTTCTGCATGAATCTGGAGCCTCTTGCACTGCTCAGACAGAGGACACCCACTTTTTTTTGGTGCACCTTTAACATAGGGCGTGGGACACAATATCGGACAGTGCATGATAAATGTGCACGTTCTGACTGACACATGCGACATATGCAGGATATCGAGCGCAGGATCTTAGTGACTCCCTGCACAGCGCATTATACACGGACAATGCACTTACATGCACCAGGAAGAAGAAGGAGAACTCTGGGGACCTGAGCGGGGAAGCGACACATGCAGGATATCGAGCGCAGGATCTTAGTGACTCCCCGCACAGCGCATTATACACGGACAATGCACTTACATGCACCAGGAAGAAGAAGGTGAACTCCAGGGACCTGAGCGGGGAAGCGACACATGCAGGATATCGGGCGCAGGATCTTAGGGACTCCCCGCACATCGCATTATACACGGACAATGCACTTACATGCACCAGGAAGAAGAAGGTGAACTCCGGGGACCTGAGCGGGGAAGCGACACATGCAGGATATCGGGTGCACGATCTTAGTGACTCCTCGCACAGCGCATTATACACGGACAATGCACTTACATGCACCAGGAAGAAGAAGGTGAACTCCAGGGACCTGAGCGGGGAAGCGACACATGCAGGATATCGGGCGCAGGATCTTAGGGACTCCCCGCACATCGCATTATACACGGACAATGCACTTACATGCACCAGGAAGAAGAAGGTGAACTCCGGGGACCTGAGCGGGGAAGTGACACATGCAGGATATCGGGTGCAGGATCTTAGTGACTCCTTGCACAGCACATTATACACGGACAATGCACTTACATGCACCAGGAAGAAGAAGGTGAACTCCGGGGACCTGAGCGGGGAAGCGACACATGCAGGATATCGAGCGCAGGATCTCAGTGACTCCCCGCACAGCGCATTATACACGGACAATGCACTTACATGCACCAGGAAGAAGAAGGTGAACTCCGGGGACCTGAGCAGGGAAGCGACACATGCAGGATATCGAGCACAGGATCTTAGTGACTCCCCGCACAGCGCATTATACACGGACAATGCACTTACATGCACCAAGAAGAAGAAGGTGAACTCCAGGGACCTGAGCGGGGAAGTGACACATGCAGGATATCGGGCGCAGGATCTTAGTGACTCCCCGCACAGCACATTATACATGGACAATGCACTTACATGCACCAGGAAGAAGAAGGTGAACTCCTGGGACCTGAACGGGGAAGTGACACATGCAGGATATCGGGCGCAGGATCTTAGTGACTCCCCGCGCAGCACATTATACATGGACAATGCACTTACATGCACCAGGAAGAAGAAGGTGAACTCCAGGGACCTGAGCGGGGAAGCGACACATGCAGGATATCGGGCGCAGGATCTTAGTGATTCCTCGCACAGCGCATTATACACGGACAATGCACTTACATGCACCAGGAAGAAGAAGGTGAACTCCAGGGACCTGAGCGGGGAAGCGACACATGCAGGATATCGGGCGCAGGATCTTAGTGATTCCTCGCACAGCGCATTATACATGGACAATGCACTTACATGCACCAGGAAGAAGAAGGTGAACTCCGGGGACCTGAGCGGGGAAGCGACACATGCAGGATATCGGGCGCAGGATCTTAGTGACTCCCCGCACAGTGCATTATACACGGACAATGCACTTACATGCACCAGGAAGAAGAAGGTGAACTCTGGGGACCTGAGCGGGGAAGCGACACATGCAGGATATTGGAAGCAGGATCTTAGTGACTCCTCGCACAGCGCATTATACACGGACAATGCACTTACATGCACCAGGAAGAAGAAGGTGAACTCCGGGGACCTGAGCGGGGAAGCGACACATGCAGGATATCGGGTGCAGGATCTTAGTGACTCCCCGCACAGCGCATTATACACGGACAATGCACTTACATGCACCAGGAAGAAGAAGGTGAACTCCAGGGACCTGAGCGGGGAAGTGACACATGCAGGATATCGGGTGCAGGATCTTAGTGACTCCCCGCACAGCGCATTATACACGGACAATGCACTTACATGCACCAGGAAGAAGAAGGTGAACTCTGGGGACCTGATAAAGAGATATGACGCCATTAGTGTTCTGAGCCATGGGGGCCCCCTTTACTTGGAGTGAAGAGTGTGCAGGGGGCCCCAGGTTCCTGAATTGTGGTGCCCGTTCTGCATGAATCTGGAGCCTCTTGCACTGCTCAGACAGAGGACACCCACTTTTTTTTGGTGCACCTTTAACATAGGGCGTGGGACACAATATCGGACAGTGCATGATAAATGTGCACGTTCTGACTGAGCGCGAGTATAGTGCAAAGTCCGACACCCTGGTGCAGAGATGTGGCCCAGTGACTGTGGTAATTTTCTTTTATTTGTAACATAGCCCCTGGAAAGCTGCAGATTCACAGACTGTTACACTTCCTCTTCTGCATTTAAGTTACATCAGGCAGAGGGAGGGGGAAGTGCCGAGGGAGCAGAGGGGAAGGGGGAAAATGTAACAGCCTGTGAAGCTACAGCTAACCCTAACCCAGGGAGCCCTTCAGGATCATTAGCAGAATTTTAAAACTTGATTTTAGTAGGAAGAAGGCAACGGATAACAAATGTAAGAAGATTCCCACAGTTCCGGTGCCTGGATTTATGAGTACGTGCTCCTGGTTTATCCATGATGGATGTAATGGTGGATTTCCTTTAACCCTGTTAATAAAACCTTATTAATATTTGTTATTTTCGAATCCAGGCTTAAACAAGATGGAGCCAACTACTCTATCAATAGCGATGGACCCCTTCCCATGGGCGCCTCACTCCAGACGGACTATAACATTGCAAAGACGTACATGGGATTTACTGAAGATGATTTCATGCGCATGGTAAGGCCACAGAGGGAAAGCTCTGCCATATGTAACCCCATGTAGATTAACCCTACAATTAATAGAAATTTCTAACCAAACCATCATAAACCCTCCTGACCCGCATTAAACCTAGTGAAGCTTCACTTAACCCAGGTTAACCTTTCCTAAACCCTAATTAACTCCACTAAACCCTGGTAAACCCCTAATTAACCCTGCTTAACCATTCCAAGCCCACTAAACCCACTAAATCCTGCTAAGCACCTAATTAGCACGCCTTAACCCCGAAGCTTCTAAACCCCAGTAATGACATAAATTACCCATGGTAAACCCATAATTAACCCTGCTGAACCCTGTTAAAACTTGCCTTTTCACAAAAGTAGCCCAGAATAGAAAATAAATTGATAGAAGAGTAACCAGTGCAGATCCTCCAATGCCACTATTTAGGAAGAAACCACAAAGAGACCTGACCAGATCCTCTGCGGCTTTTGGCTTTGGTGCGGCTGGTGTCCCTGGTTCCTGAGTGGCTGGCTTGAGCGCAGTCTAGCACTTGACTGGGTTATGGTTGCTTGGTCCGGAAAAACAAGGCTTGTCCACGTCGGGCAGGTGTCTGACTGGTGGATTGGAAGAAAAGGAGGGAGATTCCGTGGATGGATGGATGGATGGAGACAGTTCTCCCTTGGGCAGTTCCGGTGTATGTATGTGTGAGGATCCCCTGGTAGATGGTAGAGGGGGGCTTCCAGGGATCACACCAGTCCAGGGATATGGGAAAGGGTGCTCAGTCAAGTTTCTGTAGTTTTAGGTTGGTGAGATGCGGAGCTGCTGTAGCAGTGCTCCAAGGTATTCTCTGGACTCAGAAAGCAGAACTTTCCAGCCACAAGGAGTAATATATATATAGTTGGGGGGGTGGGGGGGGGGGTGGCAAGTTCCATTGCCCAACAAGGGGCCTTCTTCCATTAACATTTAATGATTGGTCACAATGTAAACATGTCCTTCTCAGGCAGATGTTAAGAAGCTGCAATACCAAACATAGACAGAGGAGATCAGACCCTATAAGACACATGCAATGTAATAGGAGTAATATTTCATAATGAAACTGCATTGGGCAGGTCATTACACTTCTCCCACCCCCTCCCTCTCCAGAAATGCCCCCACTACCTGCTGTCACTAACATCCTACTTTCTTATTGTTTCCAGAATATAAATGCCGCCCATTCTAGCTTCTTACATGAGGAAGAAAAGAGACAACTTCTCCACACATTGTACAAGGCCTATGGGATGAACTAACCCTAAAACTAGGCCCTCAGACCTCACAAGCAAGAACAGCATCATCGGAGGAATGTGAGTCTAGTCCCAGGTCATGTTCTTCATATCATCCTCGGTATAGAAGGAATGTGAGTCTAGTCCCAGGTCATGTTCTTCATATCATCCTCAGTATAGAAGGAATGTGAGACTAGTCCCAGGTCATGTTCTTCATATCATCCTCAGTATAGAAGGAATGTGAGTCTAGTCCCAGATCATGTTCTTCATATCATCCTCTGTATAGAAGAAATGTGAGTCTAGTCCCAGGTGATGTTCTTCATATCATCCTCAGTATAGAAGGAATGTGAGTCTAGTCCCAGGTCATGTTCTTCATATCATCCTCAGTATAGAAGGAATGTGAGTCTAGTCCCAGGTCATGTTCTTCATATCATCCTCAGTATAGAATGAATGTGAGTCTAGTCCCAGGTCATGTTCTTCATATCATCCTCAGTATAGAAGGAATGTGAGTCTAGTCCCAGGTCATGTTCTTCATATCATCCTCAGTATAGAAGGAATGTGAGTCTAGTCCCAGGTCATGTTCTTCATATCATCCTCGGTATAGAAGGAATGTGAGTCTAGTCCCAGGTCATGTTCTTCATATCATCCTCAGTATAGAAGGAATGTGAGTCTAGTCCCAGGTCATGTTCTTCATATCATCCTCAGTATAGAAGGAATGTGAGTCTAGTCCCAGGTGATGTTCTTCATATCATCCTCGGTATAGAAGGAATGTGAGACTAGTCCCAGGTCATGTTCTTCATATCATCCTCGGTATAGAAGGAATGTGAGTCTAGTCCCAGGTCATGTTCTTCATATCATCCTCAGTATAGAAGGAATGTGAGTCTAGTCCCAGGTGATGTTCTTCATATCATCCTCAGTATAGAATGAATGTGAGTCTAGTCCCAGGTGATGTTCTTCATATCATCCTCTGTATAGAATGAATGTGAGTCTAGTCCCAGGTCATGTTCTTCATATCATCCTCGGTATAGAAGGAATGTGAGTCTAGTCCCAGGTCATGTTCTTCATATCATCCTCAGTATAGAAGGAATGTGAGTCTAGTCCCAGGTGATGTTCTTCATATCATCCTCGGTATAGAAGGAATGTGAGACTAGTCCCAGGTCATGTTCTTCATATCATCCTCGGTATAGAAGGAATGTGAGTCTAGTCCCAGGTCATGTTCTTCATATCATCCTCAGTATAGAAGGAATGTGAGTCTAGTCCCAGGTGATGTTCTTCATATCATCCTCAGTATAGAATGAATGTGAGTCTAGTCCCAGGTGATGTTCTTCATATCATCCTCTGTATAGAATGAATGTGAGTCTAGTCCCAGGTCATGTTCTTCATATCATCCTCGGTATAGAAGGAATGTGAGTCTAGTCCCAGGTCATGTTCTTCATATCATCCTCGGTATAGAAGGAATGTGAGTCTAGTCCCAGGTCATGTTCTTCATATCATCCTCAGTATAGAAGGAATGTGAGTCTAGTCCCAGGTCATGTTCTTCATAACATCCTCTGTATAGAATGAATGTGAGACTAGTCCCAGGTCATGTTCTTCATATCATCCTCAGTATAGAAGGAATGTGAGACTAGTCCCAGGTCATGTTCTTCATATCATCCTCAGTATAGAAGGAATGTGAGTCTAGTCCCAGGTCATGTTCTTCATATCATCCTCAGTATAGAAGGAATGTGAGACTAGTCCCAGGTCATGTTCTTCATATCATCCTCAGTATAGAAGGAATGTGAGTCTAGTCCCAGGTCATGTTCTTCATATCATCCCCAGTATAGAATGAATGTGAGTCTAGTCCCAGGAGATGTTCTTCATATCATCCCCAGTATAGAAGGAATGTGAGTCTAGTCCCAGGTCATGTTCTTCATATCATCCTCAGTATAGAATGAATGTGAGTCTAGTCCCAGGAGATGTTCTTCATATCATCCCCAGTATAGAAGGAATGTGAGTCTAGTCCCAGGTCATGTTCTTCATATCATCCTCGGTATAGAAGGAATGTGAGACTAGTCCCAGGTCATGTTCTTCATATCATCCTCAGTATAGAAGGAATGTGAGTCTAGTCCCAGGTCATGTTCTTCATATCATCCTTAGTATAGAAGGAATGTGAGACTAGTCCCAGGTGATGTTCTTCATATCATCCTCAGTATAAAAGGAATGTGAGTCTAGTCCCAGGTGATGTTCTTCATATCATCCTCAGTATAGGAGGAATGTGAGTCTAGTCCCAGGTCATGCTCTTCATATCATCCCCAGTATAGAAGGAATGTGAGACTAGTCCCAGGTGATGTTCTTCATATCATCCTCAGTATAGAAGGAATGTGAGTCTAGTCCCAGGTCATGCTCTTCATATCATCCCCAGTATAGAAGGAATGTGAGACTAGTCCCAGGTGATGTTCTTCATATCATCCTCAGTATAAAAGGAATGTGAGTCTAGTCCCAGGTCATGTTCTTCATATCATCCTCGGTATAGAAGGAATGTGAGACTAGTCCCAGGTGATGTTCTTCATATCATCCTCAGTATAGAAGGAATGTGAGTCTAGTCCCAGGTCATGCTCTTCATATCATCCCCAGTATAGAAGGAATGTGAGACTAGTCCCAGGTGATGTTCTTCATATCATCCTCAGTATAAAAGGAATGTGAGTCTAGTCCCAGGTCATGTTCTTCATATCATCCTCGGTATAGAAGGAATGTGAGTCTAGTCCCAGGTGATTTTCTTCATATCATCCTCGGTATAGAAGGAATGTGAGTCTAGTCCCAGGTCATGTTCTTCATATCATCCTCGGTATAGAAGGAATGTGAGACTAGTCCCAGGTCATGTTCTTCATATCATCCTCAGTATAGAAGGAATGTGAGTCTAGTCCCAGGTCATGTTCTTCATATCATCCTCAGTATAGAAGGAATGTGAGACTAGTCCCAGGTGATGTTCTTCATATCATCCTCAGTATAGAAGGAATGTGAGTCTAGTCCCAGGTCATGTTCTTCATATCATCCTCAGTATAGAAGGAATGTGAGTCTAGTCCCAGGTCATGTTCTTCATATCATCCTCAGTATAGAAGGAATGTGAGTCTAGTCCCAGGTCATGTTCTTCATATCATCCTCAGTATAGAAGGAATGTGAGACTAGTCCCAGGTCATGTTCTTCATATCATCCTCAGTATAGAAGGAATGTGAGTCTAGTCCCAGGTGATGCTCTTCATATCATCCCCAGTATAGAAGGAATGTGAGACTAGTCCCAGGTGATGTTCTTCATATCATCCTCAGTATAAAAGGAATGTGAGTCTAGTCCCAGGTCATATTCTTCATATCATCCTCGGTATAGAAGGAATGTGAGTCTAGTCCCAGGTGATTTTCTTCATATCATCCTCGGTATAGAAGGAATGTGAGTCTAGTCCCAGGTCATGTTCTTCATATCATCCTCGGTATAGAAGGAATGTGAGTCTAGTCCCAGGTCATGTTCTTCATATCATCCTCAGTATAGAAGGAATGTGAGTCTAGTCCCAGGTCATGTTCTTCATATCATCCTCAGCATAGAATGAATGTGAGACTAGTCCCAGGTCATGTTCTTCATATCATCCTCAGCATAGAATGAATGCGAGACTAGTCCCAGGTGATGTTCTTCATATCATCCCCAGTATAGAAGGAATGTGAGTCTAGTCCCAGGTCATGTTCTTCATATCATCCTCAGCATAGAATGAATGTGAGACTAGTCCCAGGTCATGTTCTTCATATCATCCTCAGTATAGAAGGAATGTGAGTCTAGTCCCAGGTCATGTTCTTCATATCATCCTCAGTATAGAAGGAATGTGAGTCTAGTCCCAGGTCATGTTCTTCATATCATCCTCAGTATAGAAGGAATGTGAGACTAGTCCCAGGTCATGTTCTTCATATCATCCTCTGTATAGAAGGAATGTGAGTCTAGTCCCAGGTCATGTTCTTCATATCATCCTCAGTATAGAAGGAATGTGAGTCTAGTCCCAGGTCATGTTCTTCATATCATCCTCGGTATAGAAGGAATGTGAGACTAGTCCCAGGTCATGTTCTTCATATCATCCTCAGTATAGAAGGAATGTGAGTCTAGTCCCAGGTCATGTTCTTCATATCATCCTCAGTATAGAAGGAATGTGAGACTAGTCCCAGGTGATGTTCTTCATATCATCCTCAGTATAGAAGGAATGTGAGTCTAGTCCCAGGTCATGTTCTTCATATCATCCTCAGTATAGAAGGAATGTGAGACTAGTCCCAGGTGATGTTCTTCATATCATCCTCAGTATAGAAGGAATGTGAGACTAGTCCCAGGTCATGTTCTTCATATCATCCTCGGTATAGAAGGAATGTGAGTCTAGTCCCAGGTGATTTTCTTCATATCATCCTCGGTATAGAAGGAATGTGAGTCTAGTCCCAGGTCATGTTCTTCATATCATCCTCGGTATAGAAGGAATGTGAGACTAGTCCCAGGTCATGTTCTTCATATCATCCTCAGTATAGAAGGAATGTGAGTCTAGTCCCAGGTCATGTTCTTCATATCATCCTCAGTATAGAAGGAATGTGAGACTAGTCCCAGGTGATGTTCTTCATATCATCCTCAGTATAGAAGGAATGTGAGTCTAGTCCCAGGTCATGTTCTTCATATCATCCTCAGTATAGAAGGAATGTGAGTCTAGTCCCAGGTCATGTTCTTCATATCATCCTCAGTATAGAAGGAATGTGAGTCTAGTCCCAGGTCATGTTCTTCATATCATCCTCAGTATAGAAGGAATGTGAGTCTAGTCCCAGGTGATGCTCTTCATATCATCCCCAGTATAGAAGGAATGTGAGACTAGTCCCAGGTGATGTTCTTCATATCATCCTCAGTATAAAAGGAATGTGAGTCTAGTCCCAGGTCATGTTCTTCATATCATCCTCGGTATAGAAGGAATGTGAGTCTAGTCCCAGGTGATTTTCTTCATATCATCCTCGGTATAGAAGGAATGTGAGTCTAGTCCCAGGTCATGTTCTTCATATCATCCTCGGTATAGAAGGAATGTGAGTCTAGTCCCAGGTCATGTTCTTCATATCATCCTCAGTATAGAAGGAATGCGAGACTAGTCCCAGGTGATGTTCTTCATATCATCCCCAGTATAGAAGGAATGTGAGACTAGTCCCAGGTCATGTTCTTCATATCATCCTCTGTATAGAAGGAATGTGAGACTAGTCCCAGGTCATGTTCTTCATATCATCCTCTGTATAGAAGGAATGTGAGACTAGTCCCAGGTCATGTTCTTCATATCATCCTCGGTATAGAAGGAATGTGAGACTAGTCCCAGGTCATGTTCTTCATATCATCCTCAGTAAAGAAGGAATGTGAGTCTAGTCCCAGGTGATGCTCTTCATATCATCCTCAGTATAGAAGGAATGTGAGTCTAGTCCCAGGTGATGCTCTTCATATCATCCTCAGTATAGAAGGAATGTGAGTCTAGTCCCAGGTCATGTTCTTCATATCATCCCCAGTATAGAAGGAATGTGAGACTAGTCCCAGGTGATGTTCTTCATATCATCCTCAGTATAAAAGGAATGTGAGTCTAGTCCCAGGTCATGTTCTTCATATCATCCTCGGTATAGAAGGAATGTGAGTCTAGTCCCAGGTGATTTTCTTCATATCATCCTCGGTATAGAAGGAATGTGAGTCTAGTCCCAGGTCATGTTCTTCATATCATCCTCAGTATAGAAGGAATGTGAGTCTAGTCCCAGGTCATGTTCTTCATATCATCCTCAGTATAGAAGGAATGTGAGACTAGTCCCAGGTCATGTTCTTCATATCATCCTCTGTATAGAAGGAATGTGAGTCTAGTCCCAGGTCATGTTCTTCATATCATCCTCAGTATAGAAGGAATGTGAGACTAGTCCCAGGTCATGTTCTTCATATCATCCTCTGTATAGAAGGAATGTGAGACTAGTCCCAGGTCATGTTCTTCATATCATCCTCGGTATAGAAGGAATGTGAGTCTAGTCCCAGGTGATGTTCTTCATATCATCCTCAGTATAGAAGGAATGTGAGACTAGTCCCAGGTCATGTTCTTCATATCATCCTCGGTATAGAAGGAATGTGAGTCTAGTCCCAGGTGATGTTCTTCATATCATCCTCTGTATAGAATGAATGTGAGTCTAGTCCCAGGTGATGCTCTTCATATCATCCTCAGTATAGAAGGAATGTGAGTCTAGTCCCAGGTCATGTTCTTCATATCATCCTCAGTATAGAAGGAATGTGAGACTAGTCCCAGGTCATGTTCTTCATATCATCCTCAGTAAAGAAGGAATGTGAGTCTAGTCCCAGGTGATGCTCTTCATATCATCCTCAGTATAGAAGGAATGTGAGTCTAGTCCCAGGTGATGCTCTTCATATCATCCTCAGTATAGAAGGAATGTGAGTCTAGTCCCAGGTGATGTTCTTCATATCATCCTCGGTATAGAAGGAATGTGAGACTAGTCCCAGGTCATGTTCTTCATATCATCCTCAGTATAGAAGGAATGTGAGTCTAGTCCCAGGTCATGTTCTTCATATCATCCTCAGTATAGAAGGAATGTGAGTCTAGTCCCAGGTGATGTTCTTCATATCATCCTCAGTATAGAAGGAATGTGAGTCTAGTCCCAGGTCATGTTCTTCATATCATCCTCAGTATAGAAGGAATGTGAGTCTAGTCCCAGGTCATGTTCTTCATATCATCCTCGGTATAGAAGGAATGTGAGTCTAGTCCCAGGTCATGTTCTTCATATCATCCTCAGTATAGAAGGAATGTGAGTCTAGTCCCAGGTCATGTTCTTCATATCATCCTCGGTATAGAAGGAATGTGAGTCTAGTCCCAGGTGATGTTCTTCATATCATCCTCGGTATAGAAGGAATGTGAGTCTAGTCCCAGGTCATGTTCTTCATATCATCCTCTGTATAGAAGGAATGTGAGTCTAGTCCCAGGTGATGCTCTTCATATCATCCTCAGTAAAGAAGGAATGTGAGTCTAGTCCCAGGTGATGCTCTTCATATCATCCTCAGTATAGAAGGAATGTGAGTCTAGTCCCAGGTGATGCTCTTCATATCATCCTCAGTATAGAAGGAATGTGAGACTAGTCCCAGGTGATGCTCTTCATATCATCCTCAGTATAGAAGGAATGTGAGTCTAGTCCCAGGTGATGCTCTTCATATCATCCTCAGTATAGAAGGAATGTGAGACTAGTCCCAGGTGATGTTCTTCATAATAATAATAATAATAATAATAATAATAATAATAATAATAATCTTTATTTATATAGCGCCATCAAATTACGTAGCGCTTTACAAATCATAGGGGACATATACAACTATATTACACTACAAAGAACAAACAGTCCTATGGAACAATAGGAGTGATGGCCCTGCTCACAAGAGCTTACAGACTATGAGGATGAGGGGGTGACACAAGAGGTTGTATAATGGTCCAGCCATTCTTTATAAGGGAACAATATAAAATAATTTAATAAATAATTTACTAAACAACGATGTTGCTGCTTGAACCAGCCATCAGCCGC
The DNA here is from genome assembly GCF_040894005.1 of Engystomops pustulosus. Taxonomy (NCBI): domain Eukaryota; kingdom Metazoa; phylum Chordata; class Amphibia; order Anura; family Leptodactylidae; genus Engystomops; species Engystomops pustulosus. The sequence goes on from NW_027284980.1 coordinate 68,231, forward strand.
CATCTTATTTACAGGGTCCTAGGTGAAAAAGACTGCAGAGAAGCCTGGAGCTTGGTATATATCAGCTGTTTGCCCGATAACAGATAGGATAGTACATAGGATGGATTAGTAAAGGGAGAGTTGACATTTCATGCAGTTAGCGAGTGTGATAGGCTTGCCTAAAGAGATGGGTTTTAAGAGCACGTTTGAAGCTTTGGAGGGTGGGTATTTGTCTCAGAGTCTGGGGAAGGGCATTCCAGAGAATTGGTGCAACTCGGGAGAAGTCCTGGAGACGTGCATGGGAGGTTTGAATTAAGGTAGAGATTAATCTAATGTCACTGGCAGATCGAAGAGCACGGGAAGGGCGATAGACTGAGAAGAGAGAAGAGAGATAGGGAGGTGCAGCATTATTCAGAGATTTGTGGATGAGGGTTATTATTTTAAAGTGAATACGGAAGGAGACAGGCAGCCAGTGCAGTGATTGGCACAAACTGGAGGCATCCGTGTAGCGTTTGGCCTGAAAGACGAGCCTGGCAGCTGCATTAAGAATAGATTGTAGAGGAGAGAGTTTAGAGAGTGGAAGACCAATTAGTAGGGAGTTACAGTAGTCTAGTCGAGAGTGAATAAGTGCAACAATTAGCATTTTAGAAGTTTCAAATGTCAGAAACGGCCGGATTCTGAAGATGTTTCTGAGATGCATCCGGCAAGAGCGAGCAAGAGATTGAATATATGGTAAAAAGGAGAGGTCAGAGTCCAGCACAACCCCAAGACAGCGGGCCTGCTGCCTCGGTGCTATGGTGATCCCACAGACCGAGATGGAGAGGTCAGAGTCCAGCACAACCCCAAGACAGCGGGCCTGCTGCCTCGGTGCTATGGTGATCCCACAGACCGAGATGGAGAGGTCAGAGTCCAGCACAACCCCAAGACAGCGGCCTGCTGCCTCGGTGCTATAGTGATCCCACAGACCGAGATGGAGAGGTCAGGGTTGGTTAGGTTAGTAGATGGTGGAAAGACAAGAAGTTCAGTCTTAGAAAGATTAAGTTTCAAGAAGAGAGAGGACATGATGTTAGAGACAGCAGAGAGACAGTCACTAGTGTTCTGGATTAAGGCAGGGGTGATGTTACGTGCAGAAGTATATAGCTGGGTGTCATCAGCATAAAGATGATACTGGAAACCAAATCTGCTGATGGTTTGTCCAATGGGGGCAGTATAGAGAGAGAAGAGAAGAGGACCTAGGACTGATCCCTGAGGAACCCCGACACTGAGAGGAAGATGAGAAGAGAAGAGGACCTAGGACTGATCCCTGAGGACCCCGACACTGAGAGGAGAGGACCTAGGACTGATCCCTGAGGAACCCGACACTGAGAGGAAGATGAGAAGAGAAAGATCCAGAAAAGGAGACACTGAAAGTGCGGTCAGAGAGATAGGAAGAAAACCAAGAGAGTGCAGTGTCCTTTAGGCCAATGGAGTGAAGCATCCTAAGGAGGAGCTGGTGGTCCACAGTATCAAACGCTGCCGATAGATCCAGGAGAATGAGGAGAGAAGAGTCACCTTTGGATTTTGCAGTGAGGAGATCATTGGAGACTTTAGAAAGAGCAGTTTCAGTGGAATACATAGAGCGGAACCCAGATTGTAGGGGGTCAAGGAGGGAGTTAGCTGAGAGATAGCGGGTTAGTCGAGAATAGACCAAGCGTTCCAGGAGTTTGGAGATGAAAGGGAGGTTAGAAACTGGTCGGTAGTTGGTAGCATTGGATGGGTCCAGGGAAGGTTTCTTTAGTAAAGGGGTAACAATAGCATGCTTGAAAGAAGAGGGGACGACACCAGAAGAGAGAGAGAGAGATTGAAAATTTTAGTTAGGTGAGAAGTGACTGCTGGGGAGAGAGACTGTACCAGATGTGAGGGGATGGGGTCACTGATGCAGGTAGTAGGGCGAGCAGAGGAAAGGAGCCGGGACACTTCTTCCTCTGTGACTGGCTCAAAGGAAGAGAGTGAACAAGATAAGTTATGGGAGGGAAGGGGATTGGAGGGGTGAGTGGATTGAGCAATTATTTCCTGGCGGATACAATCAATTTTATCCTTAAAGTAGGCGGCCAGATCTTCAGCCCCGAGGTCTGTGACCGGTGGCTGCACCTTTGGTGTTAGTAAGGAGTGAAGGGTATCAAAGAGCCTTTTGGGGTTGTTAGAGAGAGAGGATATGAGATTAGTAAAATAGACCTGTTTAGCGAGGTGAAGGGCAGAGTTATACGTTTTTAGCATAAATTTGAAGTGTAGAAAGTCTGCAGATGTGCGCGATTTTCTCCACAGACGTTCAGCAATCCTGGAGCACTGCCGAAGGAAACGAGTTTGTTCAGTCTGCCAAGGTTGCCTGCGTGTGTGTTGAAAATTTCGGATAGTGAGTGGTGCCATCTCATCTAGGGCGCTTCTGACAGTGTGATTATAGTGGTAAGTAGAGATATACTGAGGATGATATGAAGAACATCACCTGGGACTAGACTCACATTCCTTCTATACTAAGGATGATATGAAGAACATCACCTGGGACTAGACTCACATTCCTTCTATACCGAGGATGATATGAAGAACATCACCTGGGACTAGACTCACATTCCTTCTATACTGAGGATGATATGAAGAACATGACCTGGGACTAGTCTCACATTCATTCTATACAGAGGATGATATGAAGAACATCACCTGGGACTAGACTCACATTCCTTCTATACTGAGGATGATATGAAGAACATGACCTGGGACTAGACTCACATTCCTTCTATACAGAGGATGATATGAAGAACATCACCTGGGACTAGACTCACATTCCTTCTATACTGAGGATGATATGAAGAACATGACCTGGGACTAGACTCACATTCCTTCTATACTGAGGATGATATGAAGAACATGACCTGGGACTAGACTCACATTCCTTCTATACTGAGGATGATATGAAGAACATGACCTGGGACTAGTCTCACATTCATTCTATACAGAGGATGTTATGAAGAACATGACCTGGGACTAGACTCACATTCCTTCTATACTGAGGATGATATGAAGAACATCACCTGGGACTAGACTCACATTCCTTCTATACTGAGGATGATATGAAGAACATGACCTGGGACTAGACTCACATTCCTTCTATACTGAGGATGATATGAAGAACATCACCTGGGACTAGACTCACATTCCTTCTATACAGAGGATGATATGAAGAACATGACCTGGGACTAGACTCACATTCCTTCTATACTGAGGATGATATGAAGAACATCACCTGGGACTAGTCTCACATTCATTCTATACAGAGGATGTTATGAAGAACATGACCTGGGACTAGACTCACATTCCTTCTATACTGAGGATGATATGAAGAACATCACCTGGGACTAGACTCACATTCCTTCTATACTGGGGATGATATGAAGAGCATCACCTGGGACTAGACTCACATTCCTTCTATACAGAGGATGATATGAAGAACATGACCTGGGACTAGACTCACATTCCTTCTATACTGAGGATGATATGAAGAACATCACCTGGGACTAGTCTCACATTCATTCTATACAGAGGATGTTATGAAGAACATGACCTGGGACTAGACTCACATTCCTTCTATACTGAGGATGATATGAAGAACATGACCTGGGACTAGACTCACATTCCTTCTATACTGAGGATGATATGAAGAACATCACCTGGGACTAGACTCACATTCCTTCTATACTGGGGATGATATGAAGAGCATCACCTGGGACTAGACTCACATTCCTTCTATACTGAGGATGATATGAAGAACATGACCTGGGACTAGACTCACATTCCTTCTATACTGAGGATGATATGAAGAACATGACCTGGGACTAGACTCACATTCCTTCTATACTGAGGATGATATGAAGAACATGACCTGGGACTAGACTCACATTCCTTCTATACTGGGGATGATATGAAGAACATCACCTGGGACTAGACTCACATTCCTTCTATACTGAGGATGATATGAAGAACATCACCTGGGACTAGACTCACATTCCTTCTATACTGGGGATGATATGAAGAACATCACCTGGGACTAGACTCACATTCCTTCTATACTGAGGATGATATGAAGAACATCACCTGGGACTAGACTCACATTCCTTCTATACTGAGGATGATATGAAGAACATGACCTGGGACTAGTCTCACATTCATTCTATACTGAGGATCATATGAAGAACATGACCTGGGACTAGACTCACATTCCTTCTATTCTGAGGATGATATGAAGAACATCACCTGGGACTAGTCTCACATTCCTTCTATACTGGGGATGATATGAAGAACATCACCTGGGACTAGACTCACATTCCTTCTATACTGGGGATGATATGAAGAACATCACCTGGGACTAGTCTCACATTCATTCTATACAGAGGATGTTATGAAGAACATGACCTGGGACTAGACTCACATTCCTTCTATACTGAGGATGATATGAAGAACATGACCTGGGACTAGACTCACATTCCTTCTATACTGAGGATGATATGAAGAACATCACCTGGGACTAGACTCACATTCCTTCTATACTGGGGATGATATGAAGAGCATCACCTGGGACTAGACTCACATTCCTTCTATACTGAGGATGATATGAAGAACATGACCTGGGACTAGACTCACATTCCTTCTATACTGAGGATGATATGAAGAACATGACCTGGGACTAGACTCACATTCCTTCTATACTGAGGATGATATGAAGAACATGACCTGGGACTAGACTCACATTCCTTCTATACTGGGGATGATATGAAGAACATCACCTGGGACTAGACTCACATTCCTTCTATACTGAGGATGATATGAAGAACATCACCTGGGAGTAGTCTCACATTCCTTCTATACTGAGGATGATATGAAGAACATCACCTGGGACTAGACTCACATTCCTTCTATACTGAGGATGATATGAAGAACATGACCTGGGACTAGACTCACATTCCTTCTATACTGAGGATGATATGAAGAACATGACCTGGGACTAGACTCACATTCCTTCTATACTGAGGATGATATGAAGAACATCACCTGGGACTAGACTCACATTCCTTCTATACAGAGGATGATATGAAGAACATGACCTGGGACTAGACTCACATTCCTTCTATACTGAGGATGATATGAAGAACATCACCTGGGACTAGACTCGCATTCCTTCTATACTGAGGATGATATGAAGAACATGACCTGGGACTAGACTCACATTCCTTCTATACTGAGGATGATATGGAGAACATCTCCTGGGACTAGACTCACATTCCTTCTATACTGAGGATGATATGAAGAACATGACCTGGGACTAGACTCACATTCCTTCTATACTGAGGATGATATGAAGAACATGACCTGGGACTAGTCTCACATTCCTTCTATACTGAGGATGATATGAAGAACATGACCTGGGACTAGTCTCACATTCCTTCTATACTGAGGATGATATGAAGAACATCACCTGGGACTAGACTCGCATTCCTTCTATACTGAGGATGATATGAAGAACATGACCTGGGACTAGACTCACATTCCTTCTATACTGAGGATGATATGGAGAACATCTCCTGGGACTAGACTCACATTCCTTCTATACTGAGGATGATATGAAGAACATGACCTGGGACTAGTCTCACATTCCTTCTTTTGCGTGAAAGCCAAAATCTATAACCTCTATTTTTAACATTGTTCCTATTTCTCTTTAAAAAGATAAAGGAAAGAAGCAGCAATGCAGTAAAGATCTTCTGGTGTTAATGTGATAGAGATATTCATTATGATGTTTACATAAGAGAAAACTTATATAAATTGAAGATAATTAGAGATAAATATGATTATATAACTTGTCTATCATACAGAGATGCTGCTGCCTGGTTTGCCTGGATGCTGCATGAATAACACATGATAATATCTGGACCTTTGGCCATACATATATGTGTCATTGTCTATGTGTGTCTGCCAAAAGCAGCGATTATGAACTGGGGGGTGGGCGTAACCCTTCTGGTCCATGGGACAGGATGGTGACCGTCAGGAACAGCCGCCATCTTGCCCCCATCACGGTGTCTGAACCGTGTTGGCAAGTCACTACCCGCTAGACCGTTCTATGACAACGCGCGTTGGGAATAGGCTATACAATCTTTATTTATTGTTTTGGCAATTTAGACTAATAAGGACTTATTTTTTGCGAGACGAGATGCACTGTAAAAAAAACCCTTCATTTTAGTGGGTTTCTAGATTATTGAAGCAATTTTATTAACTCTTTTCGTGCGGAGGAAAATAAAATCACCAATTCTTGTTTTGGATTTTTAGCATATTTTTGGGGGGTGTTCACTGTAGCATAACAATAATATATTATCTTTATTCTACGGATCACTACGATTACGGTGATGCCTCATTTATATAGTTTTATTTATATTTGTCCAATTTTATTGAAGGAAAACTAGAATAGAAAAAACTCCATTTGCTATCACAGTGTTTCAGTGAAGAAGCTCTGATGACTCCCAGGGGAACGCAAATGACAATAATTATTTTGAGTCAAGTAAATTCCAAGGAGGTGACTGCTGTACGGATATCACAAGTACATGTTCCTTACGGAGACTTTGGTTTTTCATCTATATCTTTCTAAGACTTTGTGCTACATACTGGAAGAAACTAATGATGAAGGAAATGCAATTAAAGGTTCTGCCAGGGCCGGCGCTATGGGTAGGCAAAGGTGGCAATTGCCCAGGGCCCCCAGGGAGAAAGGGGAGAATCTCTTCTTTCAAATGAATCTTGAATTGTGTTTCTAGGTGCCAGGGATCCAGAGATATTCAGGTTTAAAGTGAGAATATCAGGTGCCATTTTTATATATAAATATCTCCGTTTTCCTACATTTTAGAAACACAGATTTAGATTCATATAAAAGAGGAGACTCTCTTCTTTCATAGGAAAAAAGGAGTGAGGTTCTATGTGTCACAGAACCAGAGATACAGCCCCCTGAAGTGTCTCCCCCTCTTCAGATTCTTAGCCATCAGGCTGCAGGGAGAATTTGCTGCACACAGGAGCTGCTGCACCTCACAGATAATGGAAATATTCACTTTATATGTTACTAGTACTACATTTTGAGAATGGATAATATCAACTAATATTCATGTTTTTAACCCTTCTCTATGCAAATCTAAGAACACACTTTGGGCCACATGTATCAATCGTTTTTTTCTGTTGTTTTTGCGCCTTTTCATTCAGGCGCACCGTTTTTGTGCCATTTTTGCGACTAAATGCCAAACTAGCTGCGCAGCAAAAATAACCAGCTTTCCCTCATTTATCCTAGCAATCCAGATGTTTTGATGCGCCTAATGATATTCATCACTTGCGACTTTTCATTTAGGCGCAAAAACGGGCGCAAAAACACTCCAGCCCGAAGCTGGCGTTATCTGAGAAGAAAGCACTAAGCCCCTTTGCAGAAGAGCTCATTTCTAGCAGCAAAGCTCAGCCAGACGCTGCAGACACTAGAACAGATTATACAGACATGAGATACTCTGCAGACACTAGAACAGATCATACAGACATGAGATACTCTGCAGACACTAGAACAGATCATACAGACAGGAGATACTCTGCAGACACTAGTACAGATAATACAGACATGAGATACATTACAGACAGGAGCTGCAGACTCTATTTACAGTTCATCACCTTCTATTTACAAAACATTCTGCAGAATCCTGAGCTCACAGCAAGAGAGAAGAGAACGTTGCAGAATGTTGCACATAGTACAGACAAGTGACTCCCATGTAATTCTGCACAGTATCACCAGTGTATCTGAGGGGGATACTGTGCAGAATTACAGGGGTGCAGCAGGAGACCAGCACTGGGGGATCCCCTCCAGGAGAAGCCCCTGATGAGGAGGTAACTGGGTGCAGGGTGTCACACACCTGGGTGCTGCTGAGGAGGTCACTGGGTGCAGGGTGTCACACACCTGGGTGCTGCTGAGGAGGTCACTGGGTGCTGGGTGTCACACACCTGGGTGCTGCTGAGGAGGTCACTGGGTGCAGGGTGTCACACACCTGGATGCTGCTGAGGAGGTCACTGGGTGTCACACACCTGGGTGCTGCTGAGGAGGTAACTGGGTGCAGGGTGTCACACACCTGGGTGCTGCTGTGAGTGTTATCTTCATTCTGGGCTGTGGGAGAAGCAGAGAGGAGCTAGTAGGAGGATCACATGTAACTGCCCGAATCTAACATTACGCCTAAACTGTGTTAAAGTAAAGTGATTAATAAGAGGCAGGAAATTACCTTATCACAGATGGTTGTAGCTTGTGATAATTCTGGAAAACAGTGCGCCAGAATTTAGGCGCAACTACTGCACTTAGGCGCACAAAAGTGATAAATGTGGCCCATTCTCTCTTATTCCCTTTTATTTTGTGATAGTTATTTTTTGTTGGGAAAATTGACTGAAACGATGAACATTCAATCCTCTTCGCCTAATGTGACTACACCGCGACCAGAACATGTCCATAAAGTTGTATGTTATAAATGAACACAGATGTACGCTATATGACCAAAGATATACAATTTTATTAATAATGCAAAAAGAGCACAGCAAGAACAAACAACAATAAAAACCATTAAAAAGTGTGCAAAGCACACAAATTCAACAGGCAGAGCAGCCCAGCATATGATAGTGCTGGTTGCTCTGCACACCACCAGCTCCCCCTACCTGCAGAGAGCCCCTTCCTCTGCACACCACCAGCTCCCCCCTACCTGCAGAGAGCCCCTTCCTCTGCACACCACCAGCTCCCCCTACCTGCAGAGAGCCCCTTCCTCTGCACACCACCAGCTCCCCCTACCTGCAGAGAACCCCTTCCTCTGCACACCACCAGCTCCCCCCTACCTGCAGAGAGCCCCTTCCTCTGCACACCACCAGCTCCCCCTACCTGCAGAGAGCCCCTTCCTCTGCACACCACCAGCTCCCCCCTACCTGCAGAGAGCCCCTTCCTCTGCACACCACCAGCTCCCCCTACCTGCAGAGAACCCCTTCCTCTGCACACCACCAGCTCCCCCTACCTGCAGAGAGCCCCTTCCTCTGCACAAGTGTAAGGCAATGTACGATGATGAATCAGTTGGAAAAAACCTCGCTATGTCCCAAAACCAAGGTGCGGTTTGACTAAGTGTACAAATGTACAAAGTCTGGGGGGAAAAAAACCCAAGATACTAAAAAGAGTGTGGTGGGCGCTAGCCCAGGGTCCACGCTCGGTTTTACCTGTAAAGATGGCAAAGTCCTGTCGTAAAATGCGGTTGGGGGAAGGAGAAGAGCTGGGGAGAAGACCCCACGCGTATCGCTAGTCGCCTAGCTTCCTCAGGGGTCTCTAATCCTGCATAAAGTTATATGTAACACCAAAAACGCACACATGTCCTGGAATAAAGTTTTTATTTCCCATCATCCTCCATTATTTACACCTATGTTATGACGTTCTCATTCTTATGAAGCGCGGAGGGTCCTGTTATTGTGCGGATAATACAATGGCGACATCTAATAGTGACTTTATTATCTCATTAGAGGGGTTTATGGATATATAGTTATTATTTGGGTCACCATTGTGTAAGGAACAGACAATGATACATCTGTGTGAATTTTCTGCAGTTCCCTTTGCTGCATATTTTGGTTAATATCCACATGTGGGGTCTGTATCATCTCCTCACATCTTTTTCATCTGTTTTAGGAAAGTAGATTTTCTTTATATAAGTATCTGGATTTGTACAGATTTTAGAGGAAATTTTGAATGTTAATCGCCTGGTTGTCTGCTTTAAAAATTCTATAGGTTTTATGGCGCCTTTACTTTTTATTCTGTTTTATTGATATATTTTGCAGGTTGTGACTGTCTAAAAATGTCTAGCTGAAAAGCAGATATCTAGTTATTACAGTGTTAGTGATATTATGTGGATTTATTTATGTGAACATATCAATAGGGCACGTTTGTGAACTCTACAAATGTCCATGTTTGGATCAAATTTTTTGCCATCAAAGTCAAATTTTAAGTATTTTTAATAAAATGTTTCAATTTGAATCAAAATTGCATGAAGGCGCCTTTGTCTATAAAATCTTTGATGCAATTTTGAAAATGGGGCAAGTGTCTGCTTTCAGAAAATATCGGTCCCTCTCCCCAATGGGCCTCACAGTTTAATCAACCTACCAGTAATTTTTTGGAGTGTGGGAAGAAACCGGAGGACCCAGAGGAAACCCACGCAGACACAGAGAGAACATACAAAATCTTTGCAGATATTGACTAGCGCTGCAAGGCTGTAGTGCTAATCACGGAGCCACCATGCTGCCTATAAGCCTCCCTATCATTTATCTATCTCCTATAAAATTCTCCCATATTACAGTTTGTTTTACCATACTAAAGGAGCCTCTTACTGACTGTTACTGGTCATAAAATAGTTTTATTTTGGGGCCCCACTTTTAGTTTTGCCCAGGGCCCCACTTTCTCTAGAACCGGCCCTGGGTTCTGCACATGATAATCTTTCAACAGTAATAATAAGGAATCTACATACTAAAGACGGTGTAACTAGAGATGGGAGAATCGATTCTAAAGATTCTAACTTCAGTTAGAATTTCAGGAAAAATTTGATTCGTCACAAAGCCAAAGTTTATGCTGATTCGCGGGAACTAAGTTGTTTTTTTTCCTCTTTTTTCACCTAAATGGGCACGAGAACAATGTGTTACATGGGGCAGAGAACTCTGGGAAGGAGAAAGGACCCCCCCCCCCGATCATATGTGCAGACCTGTAAGCCAATCAGTGACCGCCAGGCTTATGTGATGTCACCAGGGCCGGATTATAGGCGGGGCTCCAGAGCGCAAGCCCCGGGGCCCCCACCATCTTGCCCCCCCAGAGGGCCTCCACCAGCTGACTATATGTCTGCCGACACAGACAGTAAGTAACGGGTACCAGAGACTTAGTTGCATCGGCGCTGCACATGGGCGCCGATGCTTCCTGTCAGCTCAGGAAGTTAACTGTCACATGAGTGACAGCTGTGCTGCGATCGCAGCGCTTCCAGTCATGTGCAAAACAGTGGCAGTAATGTGCCGCCGGCCCGCACCTGTGGCTGCCCGCTCCAGTACAAGAACAGTCTGCTGGGAGCGACTGGCTGCAGAGCACAGAGTACTGGCTGCAGAGCATCGCTCCCTCCTAGAGGGGAGGAGTAGCTATTCCTTCCACCGCGCCTGGCCTGTATGTCAGCTACACAGGTCGCGCTAGTGACGTCACTGCGCGACCTGTGTAGCGTGGAGGAGTGTCGGCACTTACTATGTGCTGCGCTCCGATGCGCGGGCCCGGCTGCAGGCTGAATGGCAGAACCCAGGACCCCATGAAGATTTACAGCGTGGAGAAGGCCAGAGGTGACAGCAGCTTTCAAAGAAGCAGGGTAATGTACTAAATAACCTCATAGTAGTTATATTCTTGTACATAGGGGGCAGTATTATAGTAGTTATATACCTGTACATAGGGGGCAATTTTTATTAGTAGAAACAAACAAAATACATGGTACATTCCAATCAGAATTTAACAGAAATCATACATTGAAATTAATAAATAAATGTATAATAAGTAACTTAAATGTCCATCATTGGTTAAAGGGAAAAGGATTAAACATAATTACACGATGCATTAGTCCAAACATATATTTCTCCATAACTTTCTATTCCCATCTCTTTTCCCTATCTCTATGGATCGGATCCACCTGAGCTCAGACATGATGAGTGTGACTGCGGTCATGTGCTGGAAGGTCTCGCTGTGGATGGAGACACGGGTCCTGTTGTGCCAGTGGTAATACTTTATGATGGTTATAATGAGGTACATGGTCCCCCTGTCAATGTCCGTTATGTGTGATGTTACCCCATAGATTATCTCTGGGAATCTAAGAGACTGCAGACGTGGTATCCTAAGCCTGCGGGACACCTCCTGCCATATCTGCCTCCCTCCCTGGCACTCGGTGGTAAAGTGCTCCATAGTCTCCTCCTGCTGACATCCTAGGGGGCACATACGCTCAGAGACGCTCAGAAATTTTAAATTGCCCCTAAGAAAGAGCCTCCCATGCAGAGATAACCAGGTGATGTCAAAAAACTTTGCAGGAAGCCTCAGACTATTCAGAAACTTCAGGCTCTCCTGCAGGGTGGCCGTCGTGCAGTCCCTCAGAGCTGGCTGTACTGTATAGAACGTCCTACAGACACTCATATAAAGGTCTTTCCTGGTCTTACTATCCAGATAGGACTTATCTATTCTCCACTTTTTCATGCACCTGAGACCATACTCCAGATACTGGGGGAGGAAGCCAAGAGTCCATCGACCCCTCTTGAGACTGCCGCCTCGCACCCAAGATTCTGCAAAAGGCAATATCCAGTCCCTGACACTACTTACCCACAGGAGACCATTATTTGAGTCCAGGCAACCAAAATTAACTTTCAGAAACATGGAGTCAAAAAAGACCCTTGGATTTAACATATCCAGTCCACCCTCTCTCCTCTGCAGGTAGGTGATCCCTCTTTTTACTGGGTTCAACCTGTTCCCCCATAAAAGTTGGAAGAACAGGCTAAAGAGCCTAGCGGAGAAAGATTCTGGCAAAGGAAAGACGACAGAGACGTAGAGGAAGACAGGGACCAGGTAAGTCTTCATCAGAGTAACCCTTTCTCTATAGGTCAGCCTCCAGTTCTTACATCGCTGAACCTTTGCATTTCCGGCTTCCAACTTCTCCTCCCAATTTAGTTTGGCATTATCTTCCCTCCCAAATTTCACCCCAAGGATCTTAATATGGGTGGAGGCCTTGGCGAACTGTGGCAAATCAAAGCCAGGAGCAGTATCCAATGTCCAGAAAGCTTGACTCTTCTCAAGGTTGACCAGAGACCCGGAGGCCTCTGAGTAACTTCTGATGGCTGTGGATAACATCTCCACCTCACGAGGTTCAGATATCACCACAGTCACATCATCCGCGTAGGCGACTACCTTCAAAGGCAAGCAATGGGGGACTGGCACCCCCTGAAAATCACACCGCTGCAGTGATCGCAGAAACAAGTCTATGGCAAACACATACAGCAGTGGACTCAGGGGGCAGCCCTGTCGCACCCCTGCCTCTACTTCAAAAGTGTCCCCCTGCCAACCATTGATCAGAGGAAAGCTCTTCGCCTCTCTGTACAAAGTTCTCAGCCAATCTATAAATTGTCCCGGAATACCGTACTTTGACAAAGTGGCCCATAGATAATCGTGATCAACCCTGTCAAAGGCTTTAGCCTGGTCCAGACCTACAACATATCTCCCACACCTCAGAGCTTTACATCTCTCAAACATCTCCCTTATCGAGATGACTGCTCCAGAGATGTTCCGCCCTTTTACTGTGCCGTACTGAGAGCCTGCCAACAGTGCCGGGGACAAACAGACTAATCTAGAAAACAAAATTTTTGCCAGAATTTTCCTGTCGACATTCAGGAGGGCGATCGGCCTCCAGTTCTTGATTTCACTAGGCTCTTTCCCTTTGGTCAGCAGAATAAGGGAGGACACTCTCATGGATGGAGGCATCAGGTGATTTTCTAGACAATTTGTAAATACATCCACAAGGATTGGAGCTAAGAGGTCTCTGAACTTCTTATAGAATTCACATGTTATTCCATCTGGACCTGGTGCCTTCTTCAGATGTAACTTATCAATAGCCTCTTTAACCTCCTCCTCTGTTATTTCTGCTGTCAAAGGAGAAAAGTCCAAATCTCTAGTGTCAGGACCTGGAGTTGCCTCCAAGAATTGAGCCATTTTCTTTTTATCCAAAACCTTTTTCTGAAATAACTCAGCATAGTAGGATCTCACCACCCCAGGATACCCTCCCGAGATTCCTGTAAAACTCCCTGGGAGTCAGTGAGACCTGTGTTTGATTTCTTGGCCACACGTTCCCGGCAATTTTCATACGGATCAGGGACGCCTAGAGTCCCGTAATCTCTTTCTATTACCAGGGACGTGTAGCGGCTGTACTGATACTGCTTTATCTCAGACTTCAGTCGGTCAATCTTTTGTTTGTCCCCCCCTCCCCCCGCCGAATACAGTGACTCCAATTCTTTGCGCAGTTTGAGATACTGGCTGTACTTACTCTTACCCTTCTTCACTGACAGTCTCTTCAAGAGGGACCGGATCTCCTCCTTGACGTTCTCCCACCAGTCAGATATGTTTTCATAGAGGTCCTGTCTCTGGAGCTGGTCCTGAAAAAGGGAGTGGACACAATTCTGGACATAGACATCATCCAGAATGCTGGAATTAAGCCTCCATAACCCCCGTCCAATATCAGAACGGTTAGTGACGCCTAGGTGAAACAATAAGACAAGATGGTCAGAATATGGAACGACCCTCTCAATCATCCCACTAACAGTCTCTGAAGGACTTACAAACGCCATGTCAATTCTACTGTTCCTGTCAGCACATGTGTAGGTGTATTTAGGTTTCCTCCCGTCCAGGGTGAACACATCACATAGATGGGCCTGTGATATTATGCTCTGTAGTACTTTGGAGTCTCTGACCACTGCTCTGCCCGAGGACCTGTCACCTGATGTCATGGTAACATTAAAGTCGCCCGCCAATACTACAGGGATTGAGGTAAAAAGATATTGTTTTACCTCATTGAACAGCTGGATTCTCTCTGTCACTGTCTGTGGGCCATAGATGTTGATCAGCCGGAGCCGCCTACCATGGATGGTCACTTCTAGCACCAGGCACCTCCCCATAGCGACCTCCGTCAGCCTGTGCACCGTTACGTCTGTGGTGTTAAACAGTATGGCGACCCCGGCGTACGGCTCCACAGCCAGTGACCAGTAAGAAGGACCAGACCGCCACTCACGCTCAGCCTCACGGAGATGCCCTAAGGTGGTCAGACGGGTCTCCTGCAGGAAGATGACATCAGCGTCCAGATATCTCAGGTGGTCATACACGGCGTGTCTGGTCCTTCTTACTTTAATGCTGTTGACGTTGCTGGAAGCAACTTTTAGAGAGAATCCAGCCATTACAACGATAAAGAGCAGAGCAGCGATCTCCATCATCATATGTCAGAGTCAGAGTCTCCCTGTACACCACCAGTCTCCATGTCTGACTCCTCAGCGGTATCTACAGGAGGGGGCTTCTTCTTAGTTGGGGGGTCTCCTGTGTCCACCTCACACTCATTATCAATGCGCTGTAACTCCCGCTCATAATCACCTTCTGACTCAGACAGAACATCATATCTGTTAGATAAGACCATGACCCCGGCATCACCACTGGACTTTTTCCTGGTTTTTGGACCTAAGTTGCACTCTTCCTCTGGTTTACGGGAGGATTTATCTTTTTTCTTTCTCTTGTTTTTTTCCACCTCCTCATATTCACCATGAGCTACAGAGGTGGCTGCCTGAGGCTGCTCCTGAATTACCACCCCCAAACTCCCCTGAGCACCATCCGACATCTGAGGTGCTGGTACAGCATCACCTGACCCCTGTACCTCCCGCCTGGTCAAAATTTGCCCTGACACCAAGGCCTCCTCCTCTAAGGCATCTGCCTCCTGCACCATCTCATCATCTGAGAAGTCCCTGGCGATGTTATGCCAGGCCTCCGGGCAGTCCTTGTGCGGGTGGCCAATCTCTCCGCAGAGGTTACATTTCACCTTCTCACAGGTGGCACTGAGATGGCCGACCTCCCCGCACAGGTTACACTTCACCACTGTACATATATTGGCCACGTGCCCAATCTTTCCGCACTTGAAGCACTTTCTTGGTTGCCCGGGATAAAAGCAGACGCCTTTCTCTCTCCCTATAAAGAAGGAGTTGGGGAGGTGTAGGGTGATGTTATTGTACTGCCTCAGTTTTACCAGCACCTTCCACCCTCCAGTCCAGATGCCGTCGGCGTCTCTGTTCTTAGTGAGGTCTGACACAGGATCACAATGGCGCCTGAGCCACACTAGAATGTCCTGAGGGGGAACAGACTCGTTCCAAAATATCACATTGACCACCACGGTACCTGGCCTGGATATGGGGACAAATGTAAATTTATTCCAGCCGTCCTTTTCCTTGAACCGGGGGAGTTTGTCCCAGAACCTATCCAGACTGGACATAAGCTTAAAGCTGACATCATAGCCCTGTCTATCTGGAAGGTTGATGACCGCCAGGATATCATCTGGGGAGAACCCCATCTGGCTGCACAGGAGATCTCGCACCACAAACCTCGTATCTGGGAGATCTTCCTTTGCGCCCCTGTTTTTAAAGCGCACCATGTTCCTCCTCTTAAACGCCTGCCCTGTGTAGTGTGCGCCGGAGGTGAAGGAGGGAGCGCCGCGGCTCCAGGCATTTCTGGGAGGTTCATGACGGGGTTCACTCCGGGTATTGGGGGGAGGGTCTGAGCTAGAGCGACCTGACTCAACTGGGGGGCTCGATGTTATAGGGGGGAAGTCACTTACATGATCCTGTACCCCCTTTCCCCCATCCACCTCTATGTTATCCTCAGGTGGCTGCACATCCCATACAGATTGAGGGTCCCCTCCATCCCCCGACCCCTCAGGAACATCATGATGTCCACCAGTGTCCCCAGTGTCTGCTCCAGCAGCAGAACAGTCCTGGATCACCACATCATCCTGACACATAGATGCATGTCCACTGTCCTGCTGCGGTGTAGTGCCTCCTGGGACTTGTGGTGCCTGTGCCTGCTGCGGTGTAGTGCCTCCTGGGACTTGTGGTGCCTGTGCCTGCTCCTGCTGCGGTGTAGTGCCTCCTGGGACTTGTGGTGCCTGTGCCTGCTGCGGTGTAGTGCCTCCTGGGACTTGTGGTGCGGGTGCATGCTCCTGCTGATGGACGGCTGCAGACCTTGGCAGCTGCTGTTTTCCCTTCTCGCCCTCTTGAAACACAAAACTTGGTGCTTGTAGTATGGGACGTGTTCCTCTCTCATCAGGGGACATGCTGGACACTGATGCAGTGTCAGAGGGTCTGGACATGGATGCAATGTTCTGGCTGGCAAAGCGTTCCTTGTTCCTATAGGACTCAGACAGCGGCCCCATCTTCTCCAGGACACAGTCCATCTCTCCCACCACCACCGCCAGCTCTTTGCTCAGTGAGTGCAGCTTGGAGTCATACAGGGCGCTACTCTCAGGGTGCACAGTTTTTAGTGAGTACATGCAGTCTATTTGCATTTGCAGCATCTGTTTATGGTGACTTAGCTCCCCCATCCTCCTTACCAGTGCTGGGATTTCCTCTGCTAGCCTTAGCTCAGGCGCTCGGGTGGTCTCCTTCACCTGCCGTGCTGGTCGCTGTAGTCCTCCAGGCTGAGTGCATCCACCGGTCTCCTTGTGAGTCACATCTCCAGGCTTGCTGCTTGCACCGGCCTTTGCAGGGACATGTTGTGGCTTCACAGCAGATCTGGTGCGGCCTGGAGCGGCCATGCTGGTCACCACATCCCTCTGCTGCAGGTTTTCTTGCAGGGTTTGCTTCTCTATGGACGTTCTCCTCTGTCTGGGTGCAGGAGTGGGGGGCTGTGCACCTGCTGCTGGTCTGACTATCTGCTTCACCTGTGCTCCTCCACGCTGGGCTGGTGAGGAACTTGCTTCATTCTTTGCTGCACTCACTTTCTTCACATCAACATTACATTCATTCTGTCGATTGTCTTGCTGACTGGAAACTTTTGGATTTACATCCATCTGTAGAATTGATTGGGAGTTCACTCCCGGTGTAGGCCTGGAAGCCTGGGCCTTGCTTGGGGAATCTCCCCACCCAGGGTGGCCTCGCCCTGGGCTAGCTCCAGACATGCAGAGGTCTCAGGAGCTCAGCTCACACACAACCTCCCAGCAAGGGGGCAGTATTATAGTAGTTATATTCTTGTACATAGGCGGCAGTATTATAGTAGTTATATTCCTGTACATAGGGGGCAGTATTATAGTAGTTATATTCTTGTACATAGGGGGCAGTATTATAGTAGTTATATCCCTGTACATAGGGGGCAGTATTATAGTAGTTATATTCCTGTACATAGGGGGCAGTATTATAGTAGTTATTCCTGTACATAGGGGGCAGTATTATAGTAGTTATATTCCTGTACATAGGGGGCAGTATAATAGTAGTTATATTCCTGTACATAGGGGGCAGTATTATAGTAGTTATATTCCTGTACATAGGGGGCAGTATTATAGTAGTTATATTCCTGTACATAGGGGACAGTATTATAGTAGTTATATTCCTGTACATAGGGGGCAGTATTATAGTAGTTATATTCTTGTACATAGGCGGCAGTATTATAGTAGTTATATTCTTGTACATAGGGGGCAGTATTATAGTAGTTATATTCCTGTACATAGGGGGCAGTATTATAGTAGTTATATTCTTGTACATAGGGGGCAGTATTATAGTAGTTATATTCCTGTACATAGGGGGCAGTATTATAGTAGTTATATTCTTGTACATAGGGGGCAGTATTATAGTAGTTATATTCCTGTACATAGGGGGCAGTATTATAGTAGTTATATTCTTGTACATAGGCGGCAGTATTATAGTAGTTATATTCCTGTACATAGGGGGCAGTATTATAGTAGTTATATTCTTGTACATAGGGGGCAGTATTATAGTAGTTATATTCCTGTACATAGGGGGCAGTATTATAGTAGTTATATCCCTGTACATAGGGGCAGTATTATAGTAGTTATATTCCTGTACATAGGGGGCAGTATTATAGTAGTTATATTCCTGTACATAGGGGGCAGTATTATAGTAGTTATATTCTTGTACATAGGGGGCAGTATTATAGTATTTATATTCCTGTACATAGGGGGCAGTATTATAGTAGTTATATTCCTGTACATAGGGGCAGTATTATAGTAGTTATATTCCTGTACATAGGGGGCGGTATTATAGTAGTTATATTCTTGTACATAGGAGGCGGTATTATAGTAGTTATATTCCTGTACATAGGGGGCGGTATTATAGTAGTTATATTCCTGTACATAGGGGCAGTATTATAGTAGTTATATTCCTGTACATAGGGGGCGGTATTATAGTAGTTATATTCTTGTACATAGGAGGCGGTATTATAGTAGTTATATTCCTGTACATAGGGGATAGTATTATAGTAGTTATATTCCTGTACATAGGGGGCAGTATTATAGTAGTTATATTCTTGTACATAGGGGGCAGTATTATAGTAGTTATATTCCTGTACATAGGGGGCAGTATTATAGTAGTTATATTCTTGTACATAGGAGGCAGTATTATAGTAGTTATATTCTTGTACATAGGGGGCAGTATTATAGTAGTTATATTCTTGTACATAGGGGGCAGTATTATAGTAGTTATATTCCTGTACATAGGGGGCAGTATTATAGTAGTTATATTCCTGTACATAGGGAGCAGTATTATAGTAGTTATATTCTTGTACATAGGGGGCAGTATTATAGTAGTTATATTCCTGTACATAGGGGGCAGTATTATAGTAGTTATATTCCTGTACATAGGGGGCAGTATTATAGTAGTTATATTCCTGTACATAGGGGGCAGTATTATAGTAGTTATATTCCTGTACATAGGGAGCAGTATTATAGTAGTTATATTCTTGTACATAGGGGGCAGTATTATAGTAGTTATATTCCTGTACATAGGGGCAGTATTATAGTAGTTATATTCCTGTACATAGGGAGCAGTATTATAGTAGTTATATTCTAGTACATAGGGGACAGTATTATAGTAGTTATATTCCTGTACATAGGGGGCAGTATTATAGTAGTTATATTCCTATACATAGGGGCAGTATTATAGTAGTTATATTCTTGTACATAGGAGGCAGTATTATAGTAGTTATATTCCTGTACATAGGGAGCAGTATTATAGTAGTTATATTCTTGTACATAGGGGGCAGTATTATAGTAGTTATATTCCTGTACATAGGGGGCAGTATTATAGTAGTTATATTCCTGTACATAGGGGGCAGTATTATAGTAGTTATATTCCTGTACATAGGGGGCAGTATTATAGTAGTTATATTCCTGTACATAGGGGGCAGTATTATAGTAGTTATATTCCTGTACATAGGGGCAGTATTATAGTAGTTATATTCCTGTACATAGGGAGCAGTATTATAGTAGTTATATTCTAGTACATAGGGGACAGTATTATAGTAGTTATATTCCTGTACATAGGGGGCAGTATTATAGTAGTTATATTCCTATACATAGGGGCAGTATTATAGTAGTTATATTCTTGTACATAGGGGGCAGTATTATAGTAGTTATAGTAGTTATATTCTTGTACATAGGAGCAGTATTATAGTAGTTATATTTTTGTACATAGGGTGCAGTATTATAGTAGTTATATTCCTGTACATAGGGGGCAGTATTATAGTAGTTATATTCCTGAACATAGGGGGCAGTATTATGGTAGTTATATTCTTGTACATAGGGGGCAGTATTATAGTAGTTATATTCTTGTACATAGGGGCAGTATTATAGTAGTTATATTCTTGTACATAGTGGGCAGTATTATAGTAGTTATATTCTTGCATATAGGGGGCAGTATTATAGTAGTTATATTCTAGTACATAGGGGACAGTATTATAGTAGTTATATTCCTGTACATAGGGAGCAGTATTTATAGTAGTTATATTCTAGTACATAGGGGACAGTATTATAGTAGTTATATTCCTGTACATAGGGGGCAGTATTATAGCAGTTATATTCTTGTACATAGGAGGCAGTATTATAGTAGTTATATTCTTGTACATAGGGGGCAGTATTATAGTAGTTATATTCCTATACATAGGGGCAGTATTATAGGAGTTATATTCCTGTACATAGGGGGCAGTATTATAGTAGTTATATTCTTGTACATAGGAGGCAGTATTATAGTAGTTATATTCCTGTACATAGGGGCAGTATTATAGTAGTTATATTCTTGTACATAGGCGGCAGTGTTATAGTAGTTATATTCTTGTACATAGGGGGCAGTATTATAGTAGTTATATTCCTGTACATAGGGGGCAGTATTATAGTAGTTATATTCCTGTACATAGGGGGCAGTATTATAGTAGTTATATTCTTGTACATAGGGGGCAGTATTATAGTAGTTAGGGTTAGGGTTTTCTACCCTGCATTGTTTGGTATGGCAGATATATAGACGACTGTCTCCTGGTCTGGAATTCGGACCAGGAGACGGTCGGGCTGTTTGTCGATTACATCAACAAAAATTCCTATAATCTCAAATTTACCTATGAATATCAACCGAACCAAATTTCTTTTCTTGACATTAACTTAATCGGGGACATTACAAGTGGCAAGGTCCAAACCACACTCTACCGCAAAAAAACATCTGGCAACACTATACTACATTCTTCCAGTTGCCATGCTCCACACACCATCAAAAATCTCCCCATAGGTGAATATGTGCGGGCTAGGAGATCCTGTACCACAGAAAAAACCTTTTTACAAGAAGCTCACACCATCACCACTCGTTTACAAGCCAGAGGATACACCAAAAAGCTTTGTAACAGAGCATTTAATATAGTGAGGAGCAGACCCCGCTCATCTTTTCTGCAACCTAAAGGGTCCACACCGCAGAAAAGATCCAAAATCACTTTCACTACGCAGTATAGCACGCAGTTCTATGATATTATCAAAGTCCTTAAGAGACATCTACCTATATTAGAACATGACACTATACTCAGGGAAGTGCTATCCGAAGGGGTTGCCTTTGTTTCGTCCAGAGCCAGAACACTGGGCAATATTTTGTCCCCAAATACCTTTTCCACTAATACCGTAACTAAAACGTGGCTACAAACAAAAGGTAGTTACTGTTGCGGCGGGTCTAGATGCAACATCTGCAAATTCATTCCTAAAAAAACTTCTTTCGTTTCTGTAACTACTAATATTTCTTACCAGATCAAAACTTCTATGAGTTGTGAGACGTGGCATGTGGTCTATCTCATACACTGCACCAAATGTTCCCTCCAGTATGTAGGCTGTACAGTCAGCGAGCATGTAACAGGAGCAAATCCTACCACTATCTCCAGCTCACGTAATCTATCTGGTATCTCGAGACATTATAAGGATAAACACGCCGGGGTCATGAGTGGAATGATAGTGACGGCCATCGAGCATGTCACACGCCCAAATAGAGGTGGCAACTGGAAAAAATTATTATTAATGCGAGAAGCTTTCTGGATTCTAAATCTGGACACTCGCTTTCCCAAGGGATTAAATCATAAACAGGATTTGTTATACATATATTGACATAATCATTTCTAATGCACAAATACTTGCATGCAATCGTTAACATTACCTGTTACCATCCACACTGATTGAATCAAACAGTATTTGTTATATATATATATATTGACATAATCATTTTTAATGCACAAATACTTGTTTGTAAACGTTAACATTACATGTTAACATTTTTGTAAACATTACCCTTTATCATTCACACTGATTGAATCATAAACAGGATTTGTTATACATATATTGACATAATCATATCTAATGCACTAATACTTGCATGTAATCGTTAACATTACCTGTTAACATTTTTTGTAAACATCACCTGTTACCATCCACACTAACGAGCTAAGGGCATACCTCCTACAGGGTGTGGCACTCCCACGCCGGAAGTCTGCTTGTGCATACAGCATCCACTCTCATTTAAGTCTGGAGCGAGACACAGCAACTTGATTAAGGACTAACAAACTATAGTCCGAAACGCGTAACCGCTGTATTTTTGGTCAGTCCTGTGCGATTACCATTCATGTTACTTCCATGTTGTTCTACTATTGGAATTTTTCCTCTGTTTTTTAAGGATATGAAGAATAAATTTTTGGACATGTTTTAACAGCGAGTCTTTTTCCTTTGGATCTATCGGATGTTGAATGCTGGATTCCCTTCCTTTGCTTTTTGCCATTGTTTGTTTCTATATACCTGACCCTGGATTTCCGGACCAGCGTCACAGGAATTCCCTCTGCACCCGGCCGGATTACTCCACTTGCAAAATTGAAACCAACTGCGGGTGAGCCGTTACCGTAAACTTTTTTTCTTTGATTTATTATAGTAGTTATATTCTTGTACATAGGATGCAGTATTATAGTAGTTATATTCTTGTACATAGGGGCAGTATTATAGTAGTTATATTCCTGTACATAGGGGGCAGTATTATAGTAGTTATATTCCTGTACATAGGGGGCAGTATTATAGTAGTTATATTCTTGTACATAGGGGGCAGTATTATAGTAGTTATATTCCTGTACATAGGGAGCAGTATTATAGTAGTTATATTCTTGTACATAGGGGGCAGTATTATAGTAGTTATATTCTTGTACATAGGGGCAGTATTATAGTAGTTATATTCCTGTACATAGGGGGCAGTATTATAGTAGTTATATTCTTGTACATAGGGGCAGTATTATAGTAGTTATATTCCTGTACATAGGGGGCAGTATTATAGTAGTTATATTCCTGTACATAGGAGGCAGTATTATAGTAGTTATATTCCTGTACATAGGGGGCAGTATTATAGTAGTTATATTCCTGTACATAGGGGGCAGTATTATAGTAGTTATATTCCTGTACATAGGGGGCAGTATTATAGTAGTTATATTCCTGTACATAGGGGGCAGTATTATAGTAGTTATTCCTGTACATAGGGGGCAGTATTATAGTAGTTATATTCCTGTACATAGGGGGCAGTATAATAGTAGTTATATTCCTGTACATAGGGGGCAGTATTATAGTAGTTATATTCCTGTACATAGGGGGCAGTATTATAGTAGTTATATTCCTGTACATAGGGGGCAGTATTATAGTAGTTATATTCTTGTACATAGGGGGCAGTATTATAGTAGTTATATTCTTGTACATAGGGGGCAGTATTATAGTAGTTATATTCTTGTACATAGGGGGCAGTATTATAGTAGTTATATTCCTGTACATAGGGGGCAGTATTATAGTAGTTATATTCCAGTACATAGGGGGCAGTATTATAGTAGTTATATTCTTGTACATAGGGGGCAGTATTATAGTAGTTATATTCTTGTACATAGGGGGCAGTATTATAGTAGTTATATTCTTGTACATAGGGGGCAGTATTATAGTAGTTATATTCTTGTACATAGGGGGCAGTATTATAGTAGTTATATTCTTGTACATAGGGGGCAGTATTATAGTAGTTATATTCTTGTACATAGGGGGCAGTATTATAGTAGTTATATTCTTGTACATAGGGGGCAGTATTATAGTCGTTATATTCCTGTACATAGGGGGCAGTATTATAGTAGTTATATCCCTGTACATAGGGGGCAGTATTATAGTAGTTATATTCCTGTACATAGGGGGCAGTATTATAGTAGTTATATTCTTGTACATAGGGGGCAGTATTATAGTAGTTATATTCTTGTACATAGGGGGCAGTATTATAGTAGTTATATTCTTGTACATAGGGGGCAGTATTATAGTAGTTATATTCTTGTACATAGGGGGCAGTATTATAGTAGTTATATTCCTGTACATAGGGGGCAGTATTATAGTAGTTATATTCTTGTACATAGGGGGCAGTATTATAGTAGTTATATTCCTGTACATAGGGGGCAGTATTATAGTAGTTATATTCCTGTACATAGGGGGCAGTATTATAGTAGTTATATTCCTGTACATAGGGGACAGTATTATAGTAGTTATATCCCTGTACATAGGGGCAGTATTATAGTAGTTATATTCCTGTACATAGGGGGCAGTATTATAGTAGTTATATTCCTGTACATAGGGGACAGTATTATAGTAGTTATATCCCTGTACATAGGGGCAGTATTATAGTAGTTATATTCCTGTTGTAAAAACCAACAAAATACAATTAAACAAAATCATAAATACATTCTTCTGTATAACACAATTAGGAATCAAACAAATATAAACTCAGAGTAAATGTAACTTAGAGTCCATAGCTGCTGCTGCTGGAAAGGAAAAAGAAAAATGCAAAATCAATATATATAGAAATTAAACACCAGATATATTCCTCCATAATTTCCTATTTCTCTGGTCTTTTCTGACTTCCAGTGATTTTATCCACCGGAGCTCAGACAATATCTGGGATACCACAGCCGTGTAGTTATAGTCCTCACTATGTAGGGACACCCGGGTTCTAGCATGCCATTGGTAATATTTGATTACAGTTATTATGAGATACATGGTTCCCGGATCTATATCACCATCTGGAGATGGGACGCCATAGATGATGTCCGGGTACTGGAGGAATTGCAGCCTCGGGATGTTCAGCAGGTCAGATACTTCCTTCCAGATATTCCTCCCTCCCCAGCACTCAGAGATGAAATGCTCCATCGTCTCCTCCTGCTGACACCCCAGGGGACACTTCCTATCTGCCACACTCACAAACTTTAGGTTCCCTCTCACAAATAACTTCCCATGTAGTGACAACCAAGAAATATCAAACAACTTGGGGGGAAGTCGCTTCGCATTGAGGAACCTGAGACTCTTCTGTAAGGTCGTGGTCACACAGTCTCTGAGAGCGAGTGGTAGAAAGCCCGACATATCCTAGTATAGAGATCTCTCCTGGTGTTACTGACAATGTAGGACTTCTCCAGCTTCCACATCCTGACACACTTCAGACCATATACCAGATACTGGGGGAGGAAGCCAGGAGTCCATCGGCCCCTCTTGAGACTGCCGCCTCGCACCCAAGACTCTGCAAAAGGCAATATCCAGTCCCTGACACTACTTACCCACAGGAGACCATTGTTTGAGTCCAGGCAACCAAAATTAACTTTCAGAAACATGGAGTCAAAAAAGACCCTTGGATTTAACATATCCAGTCCACCCTCTCTCCTCTGCAGGTAGGTGATCCCTCTTTTTACTGGGTTCAACCTGTTGCCCCATAAAAGTTGGAAGAACAGGCTAAAGAGCCTAGCGGAGAAAGATTCTGGCAAAGGAAAAACGACAGAGACATAGAGGAAGACAGGGACCAGGTAAGTCTTCATCAGAGTAACCCTTTCTCTATAGGTCAGCCTCCAGTTCTTCCATCGCTGAACCTTTGCATTTCCGGCTTCCAATTTCTCTTCCCAATTTAGTTTGGCATTATCTTCCCTCCCGAATTTAACCCCAAGGATGTTAATATGGGTGGAGGCCTTGGCGAACTGTGGCAGATCAAAGCCAGGAGCAGTATCCAATGTCCAGAAAGCTTGACTCTTCTCAATGTTGACCAAAGACCCGGAGGCCTCAGAGTAACTTCTGATGGCTGCAGACAACATCTCCACCTCACGAGGCTCAGATATCACCACAGTCACATCATCCGCGTAGGCAACAACATCCAGGGGCAAGCAATGGGGGACAGGCACCCCCTGAAAATCACACCGCTGCAGTGATCGCAGAAACAAGTCTATGGCAAACACATACAGCAGTGGACTCAGAGGGCAGCCCTGTCGCACCCCTGCCTCTACTTCAAAAGTGTCCCCCTGCCAACCATTGATCAGAGGAAAGCTCTTCGCCTCTCTGTACAAAGTTCTCAGCCAATCAATAAATTGTCCCGGAATACCGTACTTTGACAAAGTGGCCCATAGATAATCGTGATCAACCCTGTCAAAGGCTTTAGCCTGGTCCAGACCTACAACATATCTCCCACACCTCAGAGCTTTACATCTCTCAAACATCTCCCTTATCGAGATGACTGCTCTAGAGATGTTCCGCCCTTTTACTGTGCCGTACTGAGAGCCTGCCAACAGTGCCGGGGACAAACAGACTACCCTAGAAAACAGAATTTTTGCCAGAATCTTCCGGTCGACATTCAGGAGGGCGATCGGCCTCCAGTTCTTGATGTCACTAGGCTCCTTACCTTTGGACAGCAGAATAAGGGAGGACACTCTCATGGATGGAGGCATCAGGTGATTTTCTAGACAATTTGTAAATACATCCACAAGGATCGGGGCTAAGAGGTCTCTGAACTTCTTATAGAATTCAGCTGTAATACCATCTGGACCTGGTGCCTTCTTCAGATGTAACTTATCAATGGCCTCTTTAACCTCCTCCTCTGTTATTCCTGCTGTCAAAGGAGAGAAATCCAAATCTTTAGTGTCAGGACCTGGAGTTGCCTCCAAGAATTGAGCCATTTTGTCTTTGTCCAAAACCTTCTTCTGAAATAACTCAGCATAGTAGGATCTCACCACCCCCAGGATACCCTCCCGAGATTCCTGTAAAACTCCCTGGGAGTCAGTGAGACCTGTGTTTGATTTCTTGGCCACACGTTCCTGGCAATTTTCATACGGATCAGGGACGCCTAGAGTCCCGTAATCTCTTTCTATTACCAGGGACGTGTAGCGGCTGTACTCATACTGCTTTATTTCAGACTTCAGTCGGTCAATCTTTTGTTTGTCATCCCCACCCGCCGAATACAGTGACTCCAATTCTTTCCGCAGCTTGAGATACTGGCTGTTCTTACTATTCCCCTTCTTTACTGACAGTCTCTTTAAGAGGGACCGGATCTCCTCCTTGACATCCTCCCACCAGTCAGATGTATGATTATAGAAATGCACTCTCTCCAATTCCCCCTGTATAAGAGAGTGGACTTGTTCCTGGACAAAAACCTCTTCTAATAGGGTAGAATTTAGTCTCCACAAGCCTCTTCCTATATCTGGCCGTTCTGTATTACCCAAGTAGAAGTATAGGGCCAGGTGATCCGAGTATGGGACAGACTTCTCACTTCTATCCCCAATGACCTCTGTGGGACTCACCAGCGCCAGGTCTATTCTGCTATACCTCCCAGCACAGGAGTAGGTAAATTTGGGTTTTCTACCACCCTGCACAAAGACATCAGACAAACCTGACTGTGTTATAATATCATTTAAGACCTTAGAGTCTCTAGCAAGAGGTCTACCGGTGGGTCTGTCACTCAATGTCCTAGTGGCGTTGAAATCACCCGCCATGATGACTGGGAGAGATGTAAATAAATAGGGCTTCACGTCATTAAATAGATTGACTCTGTCAGTCACTGTCTGTGGACCATAGATGTTGATAAGCCGGAGCCTTCTACCTCGGTTAGTAACCTCCAGCACCAAACATCTTCCCATCGACACCTCGGTTAGTCTGTGAATGGTGACATCGTGGGTATTAAACAGTATGGAGACCCCGGCACACGGCTCCACAGACAGTGACCAGACGGACGGCCCGGAGCGCCATTCTCTCTCTGCTTCTTTTAACAAACTAAGACTATTAAGATGAGTCTCCTGTAGGAAAAAGACATCGGCATCGAGATATTGTAGATGTTCATACACCGCATGTCTTGTCCTTCTTGCCCTAATGCTGTTGACATTGCTAGATATTATTTTCAGATTAAAGTTCGCCATTAGAGCTATAACAAGAAGCAGAGAGAGTGTCCCCATCATCATAAATCTGGATCAGATCCCTCCTCTTCACCACCCGTCTCCATGTCTGATTCAGACTCTGGCCCCACCCTATGGGGTCTCCGTTTTGAGGGGGGGTCACCATCGGGATCCTCATCATACTCTGCCACCATCCTCTGCAGTTCCTTCTCTAGCTCCTCCTCTGCGTCTGACTCTGAGAGGACACTGAATCTATTGACTGTCATAGTCATGTCTGTTCCACTGTCCACTCTGATCTTTGATGACTTGTGAACTGTGGTCCACTCACCCTCAGGCTTCCGGGTGGACCTATCTTTTTTCCTCCTCTTATTAGCAGATGTTGTGGCTGAAGAGGGAATGAGCACTGAGGTTGGTGCAACCTGCTGGACAACTTCCATATCTCCCTCTGTGGTTTGGGTCTGAGGCTGGTCTGGTGTTGGTACAGCATCACTTGATTCTAGGACCTGCTGAGGTTCTGGCGTAGCCTGATCTGACCCTAATAACAAAGCCTCCTCCTCCCCCAGGTCATCTGCCCCTGCCAATAGGTCTTCATCAGGGAAGCTCTTACATATGTTGTGCCAGGCATTGGGACAATCCCTGTGGGCATGGCCGATCTCACCGCACAGGTTACACCTGATGTTCTGGCAGTCCGCACTCACATGGCCGATATCCCCACACAGGCTGCACTTGACCACAGAGCAATTACTGGCGATGTGACCGACTCTACCGCATTTGAAGCATCTACGGGGCTGACCTGGATAGAAGCATACTCCCTTCTCCCGGCCAATGAAGAAGGAGTTGGGTAGATGCTGGGTTATGTTGTTATATTGTCTTAACTTCACCAGGACCTTCCACCCTCCTGTCCAGATCCCGTCCTCATCCCGGGTCTTAGTGAGCTCTGACATGAGGTCACAGTGCCTCTTGAGCCAGATGACAATATCCTGCTGGGGGACAGACTCATTCCAGAAGATGACTGTGACAGTGACTGTACCAAGTTTAGAGATGGGGATGAAGCTGAAATTATTCCACCCCTCTGCATCTCTAAACCTGGGGAAGATGGCCCAAAACCGGTCCAGATTGCACATCAGCTTAAAGCTCACGTCATATCCCTGGCGATCGGGGAGGTTAATTACTGCCAAAATGTCACTTGGCGAGAACCCCATTTGTTCACACAATAGTGATCTGACCACAAACCGCCTGTCAGGTAGGTCCTCCTTGGCCCCTCTGTGCCTAAATCTCACCACATTCCTCCTCTTAAATGCCTGACCGGTGTAATGAGAGCCGGATGAAAAAGATGGTGCACCCCGGCTCCAGGCGTTGCCAGAAGAAGACTGGTGAGGGCCCGTACCCTGCTGTGTCTGGGGGCGCTGCGGGGGCCGCTGGGCTCCTGCACTCTGAGGGTCTGCTACCTCAGCAACTAGAGGGGGGAAGTCCTGAGCATCAGACTGTACTACCCACTCCCCACCATCAGCCTCCATACACTGCTCTGCCTGCTCTATGGCAACATCCCACACAGACTGCGCTTCCTCTGTTGGAACATTATCACACACAATGGTATCAACATTGGTAACAGGAACAGACGCAGATAAATCAGCATTATCACCAACATTAGGGGCGGCAGTATCATAGACATTAGGGGCGGCAGTACCACAGACTGTAGGGGCAAAGGCATTAGGCACTGATGTATGAGCAGTATCAGGCACTGAAGTCCCACCAATGTCAGTACAATCAGTCCCAGCAGAGTCCTGATGATCCTGCTCAGATGCCACAGTGTTACCTTCAGGATCAGGTGCACAGTCCTGCTGCAATGAGCCGTCATCTGGGACTTGTGGTGCTTTTCCTCCACCGCTAGCATCAGGCAGATGTCCACGTTGCATGCTGAATGCTGGGACATGTGGTGTTTTCACTGCTCTAGTGGCATCAGAGGGACGGCTGTGATCCTTTTGCAGATTGCAGGTTGCTGGGACTTGTGGTGCCTCTGCTGTGGGTGGTTGCTGATTCGTGGCTTTATCTTTCTTGTAGAGATCCCTTTGCTGGTATGGGAAAGTCGCAGGCTGGAGTATAGGTTTCCCCTGGGTCTGCTGGACACCACCAGCGCAGGTCTCAGTTGCCGGATTAGATGCCCCTCCATGATGTCTCTGGGCCTGGAAGCGCTCCTGGTTCCTGTAGGTCTCTGCCAGGCGACCCATCTGCTCCAGGACAGCCTCAGTCTGGGCGACTTTGTCAGCGAGCTGCTTGGCCAGGGTGGTCAGCTTCTTGTCTAACAGCTCATGTCTCTCTGGATTTGCTGCTTTGAGCTTGTAGGCACAGTCAATGTTTTTTTGTAGCAACAGTTTTTGTTCCTTCAGGTTTCCCAGTCTCTTTACCAGTGCTGGAATCTGATCACCTGAGTGAAGTTGGCCCCCCCACCTTGTTCAAATCAAACAAAATTGGTGTCAAACGTTTGTGCTACTTTTGTGCTGGTTTGTGCAGCAGAAATTTTCGTTTGTGCCGCTATCGTTTTTAAGACTTTAATGAAAGTTTCCAGAGGTCATCAGAGGTCAACCAGCCCCCCCACATTGCCCAAATCAAACAAAACTGGTGCTGAACAATTCTGCTACGTTTGTGCTGCGCAAATTTTTGTTTGTGCTGCTCTTGTTTTGAATATATGAACAAAAAATTAAGTTCAAAAGTTCAAGCAGCCCCCCCACATTAACCGAATCAAACAAAATGGGTGTCAAACGTTAGTGCTACGTTTGTGCTGGTTTGTGCAGCAAAAATTTTCGTTGGTGCCGCTATCATTTTTAATATATTCATACTTTTTTGCAGAGGTCATCAGAGTTCATTTCTTCCAAAGTATAATGTGTTTGCCAGCTCCCCCTGGTGATCAAACCAGGGAAATGTCACTAGGTTTGTTTTTTACACCTGAACATACCTTAAAAATTATAGAGGCACAAACAAAAATTTTTGCTGCACAAACGTAGCACTAACATTTGACACCAGTTTTGTTTGATTTGGTTAATGTGGGGGGGCTGCTTGACCTTTTGAACTTTAAATTTTTGTTCATATATTCAAAACAAAAGCAGCACAAACAAAAATTTGCACAGCACAAACCAGCACAAACGTAGCAGAATTGTTCAGCACCAGTTTTGTTTGATTTGGGCAATGTGGGGGGGCTGGTTGACCTCTGATGACCTCTGGAAACTTTCATTAAAATCTCGAAAACTATGGCGGCACAAACAAAAATTTCTGCAGCACAAACGTAGCACAAACGTTTGACACCAATTTTGTTTGATTTGAACAAGGTGGGGGGGCCAACTTCACTCAGGTGATCTGATCAGCCAGGAGGAGCTCAGGTGCACGCTCAGCCGCTGCAGATGGAGTTGCTGCAGGTGCACGCTCAGCCGCTACATAGGGAGTTGCTGCAGGTGCACGCTCAGCCGCTGTACATGGAGTTGCTGCAGGTTGCTTACTGGTGGTAGGTGATGGCACTCTGCTGGGTCCGGGCCTCTGCGCCACTGTTGGGTTCTGGCGCGCTGCGGCTCTTACTGCTGGGGGGATGACACTGTCCAGTAGCAGCACTTGTGGCAGCCTGAGGCCTCCCTGCTAGTTTGGTCTCGGCCTTGCTGCCTCCACTCCCATACCTTGTGCGCTCAGAGCGGATCAGTACAGGCTGCTGCAGGTTCTCCAGCAAGGTCTGCTTCTCCAGAGATGTTCTCCTCTGCCTGGATGATGGAGGTGTACACGGCACAGCTGAGGCCAGGGCTGGAGGATTCCTCTGCCTGGATGATGGAGGTGTACACGGCACAGGTGAGGCCGGGGCTGGAGGATTCCTCTGCCTGGATGATGGAGGTGTACACGGCACAGGTGAGGCCGGGGCTGGAGGATTCCTCTGCCTGGATGATGGAGGTGTACACGGCACAGGTGAGGCCGGGGCTGGAGGATTCCTCTGCCTGGATGATGGAGGTGTACACGGCACAGGTGAGGCCGGGGCTGGAGGATTCCTCTGCCTGGATGATGGAGATGTACACGGCACAGGTGAGGCCGGGGCTGGAGGATTCCTCTGCCTGGATGATGGAGGTGTACACGGCACAGGTGAGGCCGGGGCTGGAGGATTCCTCTGCCTGGATGATGGAGATGTACACGGCACAGGTGAGGCCGGGGCTGGAGGATTCCTCTGCCTGGATGATGGAGGTGTACACGGCACAGGTGAGGCCGGGGCTGGAGGATTCCTCTGCCTGGATGATGGAGATGTACACGGCACAGGTGAGGCCGGGGCTGGAGGATTCCTCTGCCTGGATGATGGAGGTGTACACGGCACAGGTGAGGCCGGGGCTGGAGGATTCCTCTGCCTGGATGATGGAGGTGTACACGGCACAGCTGAGGCCGGGGCTGGAGGATTCCTCTGCCTGGATGATGGAGGTGTACACGGCACAGGTGAGGCCGGGGCTGGAGGATTCCTCTGCCTGGATGATGGAGGTGTACACGGCACAGGTGAGGCCGGGGCTGGAGGATTCCTCTGCCTGGATGATGGAGGTGTACACGGCACAGGTGAGGCCGGGGCTGGAGGATTCCTCTGCCTGGATGATGGAGGTGTACACGGCACAGGTGAGGCCGGGGCTGGAGGATTCCTCTGCCTGGATGATGGAGGTGTACACGGCACAGGTGAGGCCGGGGCTGGAGGCTTCCTCTGCTCCTGCACAACCTGCTCGCTCCTCTGTCCTGGATGACCCAACATTGTGTTCCCACTCACTGGCTTCTGCTGCACATTCACACTGGTAGGTGACTTCACCAAACTGGAACTTACTGCTGCTTCTTTCTTCACAACATCTTCACTACTTCTGGCAGAACTGCAGCCGCTGACATGACTTACTGCACTGGAGACTTTTGGATTTTCATCCATTGGTTTGGGTGTCTGGGAGTTATTTCCCAGATTAGGCCTTGGAGCCTGGGCCTTGCATGGGGAAGATCCCCACCCAGGGTGGCCCCGCCCTGGGCTAGCTCCAGACATGAGGAGACCTCAGGAGCTCACACTGCACACAACCTCTCAGCAAGGGGGCAGTATTATAGTAGTTATATTCCTGTACATATGGGACAGTATTATAGTAGTTATATTCCTGTACATAGGGGGCAGTATTATAGTAGTGATATTCTTGTACATAGGGGGCAGTATTATAGTAGTTATATACCTGTACATAGGAGGCAGTATTATAGTAGTTATATTCTTGTACATAGGGGGCAGTATTATAGTAGTTATATTCCTGTACATAGGGGCAGTATTATAGTAGTTATATTCTTGTACATAGGGAGCAGTATTATAGTAGTTATATTCCTGTACATATGGGACAGTATTATAGTAGTTATATTCCTGTACATAGGGGGCAGTATTATAGTAGTGATATCCCTGTACATAGGGGGCAGTATTATAGTAGTTATATTCCTGTACATAGGGGGCGGTATTATAGTAGTTATATTCCTGTACATATGGGACAGTATTATAGTAGTTATATTCCTGTACATAGGGGGCAGTATTATAGTAGTTATATTCCTGTACATAGGGGGCAGTATTATAGTTATATTCCTTTACATAGGGGGCAGTATTATAGTTATATTCCTTTACATAGGGGGCAGTATTATAGTAGTTATTCCTGTACATAGGGGACAGTATTATAGTAGTTATATTCCTGTACATAGGGGGCAGTATTATAGTAGTTGTATTCTTGTACATAAGGGGCGGTATTATAGTAGTTATATTCTTGTACATAGGGGGCAGTATTATAGTAGTTATATCCCTGTACATAGGGGGCAGTATTATAGTAGTTATATTCTTGTACATAGGGGGCAGTATTATAGTAGTTATATACCTGTACATAGGGGGCAGTATTATAGTAGTTATATTCTTGTACATAGAGGGCAGTATTATAGTAGTTATATTCCTGTACATAGGGGGCAGTATTATAGTAGTTATATTCTTGTACATAGGGGGGCAGTATTATAGTAGTTATATTCCTGTACATAGGGGGCAGTATTATAGTAGTTATATTCCTGTACATAGGGGGCAGTATTATAGTAGTTATATTCTTGTACATAGGGGGCGGTATTATAGTAGTTATATTCTTGTACATAGGGGGCGGTATTATAGTAGTTATATTCCTGTACATAGGGGGCAGTATTATAGTAGTTATATTCTTGTACATAGGGGGCAGTATTATAGTAGTTATATTCTTGTACATAGGGGGCAGTATTATAGTAGTTATATTCTTGTACATAGGGGGCAGTATTATAGTAGTTATATTCTTGTACATAGGGGGCAGTATTATAGTAGTTATATTCTTGTACATAGGGGGCAGTATTATAGTAGCTATATTCTTTTACATAGGGGGCAGTATTATAGTAGTTATATTCTTGTACATAGGGGGCAGTATTATAGTAGTTATATTCTTGTACATAGGGGGCAGTATTATAGTAGTTATATTCTTGTACATAGGGGGCAGTATTATAGTAGTTATATTCTTGTACATAGGGGGCAGTATTATAGTAGTTATATTCTAGTACATAGGGGGCAGTATTATAGTAGTTATATTCTTGTACATAGGGGCAGTATTATAGTAGTTATATTCCTGTACATAGGGGGCAGTATTATAGTAGTTATATTCTAGTACATAGGGGGCAGTATTATAGTAGTTATATTCTTGTACATAGGGGCAGTATTATAGTAGCTATATTCTTGTACATAGGGGGCAGTACTATAGTGTCCAGCTGCTTGTATGCTTGTACTGTGCATGTACTGTCTGTAGCCTCCAGCTGCTTGTATTGTGCATGTGCCGCCTGTAGCCTCCAGCTGCTTGTACTGTGCATGTACTGTCTGTAGCCTCCAGCTGCTTGTACTGTGCATGTGCTGCCTGTAGCCTCCAGCTGCTTGTACTGTGCATGTGCTGTCTGTAGCCTCCAGCTGCTTGTACTGTGCATGTGCTGTCTGTAGCCTCCAGCTGCTTGTACTGTGCATGTGCTGCCTGTAGCCTCCAGGTGCTTATATTGTGCATGTGCTGCCTGTAGCCTCCAGCTGCTTGTACTGTGCATGTGCTGTCTGTAGTGTCCAGCTGCTTGTACTGTGCATGTGCTGTCTGTAGCGTCCAGCTGCTTGTACTGTGCATGTGATGTCTGTAGCCTCCAGCTGCTTGTGCTGTACATGTGCTGTCTGTAGCCTCCAGCTGCTTGTACTGTGCATGTGCTGCCTGTAGCCTCCAGCTGCTTGTACTGTGCATGTGCCGCCTGTAGCCTCCAGCTGCTTGTACTGTACATGTGCTGCCTGTAGCCTCCAGCTGTTTGTACTGTGCGTGTGCTGTCTGTAGTGTCCAGCTGCTTGTACTGTGCATGTGCTGCCTGTAGCCTCCAGCTGCTTGTACTGTGCATGTGCTGCCTGTAGCCTCCAGCTGCTTGTACTGTACATGTACTGTCTGTAGCCTCCATCTGCTTGTACTGTGCATGTGCTGCCTGTAGCCTCCAGCTGCTTGTACTGTGCATGTGCCGCCTGTAGCCTCCAGCTGCTTGTACTGTACATGTGCTGCCTGTAGCCTCCAGCTGCTTGTACTGTACATGTACTGTCTGTAGCCTCCAGCTGCTTGTACTGTGCATGTGCTGCCTGTAGCCTCCAGCTGCTTGTACTGTGCATGTGCTGCCTGTAGCGTCCAGCTGCTTGTACTGTGCATGTGCTGTCTGTAGCCTCCAGCTGCTTGTACTGTACATGTGCTGCCTGTAGCCTCCAGCTGCTTGTACTGTGCATGTGCTGCCTGTAGCCTCCAGCTGCTTGTACTGTGCATGTGCCGCCTGTAGCCTCCAGCTGCTTGTACTGTGCATGTGCTCTCTGTAGCCTCCAGCTGCTTGTACTGTGCATGTGCTCTCTGTAGCCTCCAGCTGCTTGTACTGTACATGTGCCGCCTGTAGCCTCCAGCTGCTTGTACTGTGCATGTGCTGTCTGTAGCCTCCAGCTGCTTGTACTGTGCATGTGCTCTCTGTAGCCTCCAGCTGCTTGTACTGTGCATGTGCTCTCTGTAGCCTCCAGCTGCTTGTACTGTGCATGTGCTGCCTGTAGCCTCCAGCTGCTTGTACTGTGCATGTGCTCTCTGTAGCCTCCAGCTGCTTGTACTGTGCATGTGCTGTCTGTAGCCTCCAGCTGCTTGTACTGTGCGTGTGCTGTCTGTAGTGTCCAGCTGCTTGTACTGTGCATGTGCTCTCTGTAGCCTCCAGCTGCTTGTACTGTGCATGTGCTGCCTGTAGCCTCCAGCTGCTTGTACTGTGCATGTGCTCTCTGTAGCCTCCAGCTGCTTGTACTGTGCATGTGCTGCCTGTAGCGTCCAGCTGCTTGTACTGTGCGTGTGCTGTCTGTAGTGTCCAGCTGCTTGTACTGTGCATGTGCTGCCTGTAGCCTCCAGCTGCTTGTACTGTGCACCTGCTGCCTGTAGCCTCCAGCTGCTTGTACTGTGCATGTGCTGTGTGTAGCGTCCAGCTGCTGGTACTGTGCGTGTGCTGTCTATAGCCTCCAGCTGCTTGTGCTGTGCATGTGCTGCCTGTAGCCTCCAGCTGCTTGTACTGTGCATGTGCTGCCTGTAGCCTCCAGCTGCTTGTACTGTGCATGTGCTGCCTGTAGCCTCCAGCTGCTTGTACTGTGCATGTGCCGTCTGTAGCCTCCAGCTGCTTGTACTGTGCATGTGCTGCCTGTAGCGTCCAGCTGCTTGTACTGTGCATGTGCTGTCTGTAGCCTCCAGCTGCTTGTACTGTGCATGTGCCGTCTGTAGCCTCCAGCTGCTTGTACTGTGCATGTGCTGCCTGTAGCCTCCAGCTGCTTGTACTGTGCATGTGCTGCCTGTAGCCTCCAGCTGCATGTACTGAGCATGTGCTGCCTGTAGCCTCCAGCTGCTTGTACTGAGCATGTGCTGCCTGTAGCCTCCAGCTGCTTGTACTGTGCATGTGCTGTCTGTAGCCTCCAGCTGCTTGTACTGTGCATGTGCTGCCTGTAGCCTCCAGCTGCTTGTACTGTGCATGTGCCGTCTGTAGCCTCCAGCTGCTTGTACTGTGCGTGTGCCGCCTGTAGCCTCCAGCTGCTTGTACTGTGCATGTGCCGTCTGTAGTGTCCAGCTGCTTGTACTGTGCATGTGCATGGGTTCCTTAGATACAACAATTAGTTGGCATGGCCCAGGAGCAGGTCAGAGACCCTCACCTGTCCTCCACCAGCCTCTGTACTGTTCCTTTCACGCAGCCAGAGAGCTACTAGGTGGTCTGGGCTCAGCGCCACTATTCAGCGAGGACAAAGTATTTGAGGACAGTCAGCAGCTGCTTGGCAGTGAAGAGGTGGGGCAGATTTCCGCTGCTTCCTGCAGTAGGCAGGCTGTGTATACTGACACCGGTGAGGAGTGTAGCAGTGACCAGGAAACGCAAATTGACGATGATGTAGCACATGAGAGCTGGGTGTAGCATGTGTTCAATCTGGTAGTCAACAAGTTCCTGAAGTCTTCCATTTATCTGCAAGACATTCCAAAAATGGCCAGAACACTGTGCACGCACTTCAGCCATTCTTACAAAGCCAAGCACACCCTCCTCGAGTTGCAGCGTCAGAACGGCCTCTCCCAACATAGTCTGATATGCGATGTTTCCACCCGTTGGATTTCCAGCCTCCATATGTTAGACTGTCTGTATGAACAGAGAAAAGCCATTAATGATTTTTTGATGATGTAAGTGGACCGGAGTGCTCCAGTGTAACTTTGATCTCAGCCACTGGCAGCTCATGCGTGGCACCTGCCGTTTGCTCAGGCCCTTTGAAGAGGCCACGTTATTTGTCAGTCGCCAGGACTGCGGGATGAATAACCTCATTCCACTGCTTCATGTCCTTGAACTCATGCTGCAAAATCTGTCTGGTCAGGGCACTGGAGAAGTGGAGACTACATCTCATGGCCACATGAGTCCGGTGGGGGCTAAACTGGAGGAGGATGAGGAGGAGGACATTGGAGCATAAGCAGAGTCTGGTGAAATCAGTGTTTTTTTTACTCAGGTGAGTGGAAGTGAAAGAGAGGAGGAGCAGGAGCATCCGGAGGAGGTAGAAGACGAGGCAGATGACCCAGAGGCACCGTGGCAGTATACAGTGGAGATGAAGGCCAGGAGTCCCTCAGAGTCACTTGCACAGATGGCCCGCAGCATGCTGCTTTGCCTAACTAGTGACAGCCGAATAGTCAACATCCACCATAGGTACGACTTTTGGCTCTCCACCCTCTTGGACCTTCTTGGACCCTTGCAAAAATGGGTGACTTTTTTCCTTCTGCTGAGAGGAAGGAACAACTGGCATACTATAAAGAAATACTGTGCACACAGTTGGCTGCTGCCTATGTGCGACATTGTCCATCCTCTTTCAGGTCTGACTGGGGGATTCCTGGCAGTCATTGGTCGCGTACTACTGCCACGGCTGCTGTGGGGAGCTGGGGGGCAGGAGCAGTGGCAGCTCTATCAGCAGCAGCTTAACTCTGGATTCCTTATTGAGCAACTTCCTTCACCCGCCTACTAAGGAGGGTAGCCGCAACCAGCAGAAGCAGCAGGACATGGAGCAGATCCTGCACCAGCAGGTAGTGGCCTACTTAGACAGCACTTTCCGACCTCAGGTAGAGGTTCCCATGGACTACTGGGCAGCCACTATTCTGATGCTGCCACCCGCCTGATGCCACACATCTGCTGCCAGTTGCTCCATCTGCCTCCTACTATCTTTACCAGGGACTGGAATTGTCCGCCACCTCCACACTATATCAAGGTGCCACTCTGCAGGCTCCTGCTGCTGCAGATGCCACCTCCACACGATATAATTGTGCCACTCTGTGGGCTCCTTCTGCTGCTGCTACTGATGCCACCTTCACACTATTTCATTGTGCCACTCTGCGGGCTCCTGCTGCTGCTGCTACTGATGCCACCAAGGCTGGATTAAAGGAGGGGCTTCCGGGGCTCGAGCCCCGGGGCCCCCACCACTTTCACTTTTAAAGGGGCCCCCACCAGAGTCGCTGACTGTCTCTTTGTACAATGGGCAGTGGCCCGTGGCCATCCACATCACACATAGGGGTCTAGGATGTCAGCTGTGTCAATGAGACACAGTTGCCATCGCTGGGGGAGATCGCAAATGCAGGGGTCTGGTGGCTGTATACTACATGGGACTGGCAGATGTATGCTACATGGGGCTGGCGGCTGTATTCTACTGGGGGTTGGCGGCTGTATACTACAGGGGGTTGGCAGGCTATTTTCTACAGGGGGCTGGTAGGCTATATACTACAGGGGGCTGGCTATATACTAGTATCATAGTATATAAGGCTGGAAAAAGACACAAGTCCATCAAGTCCAACCTTTAAGAATTAAATAAATGTTTTATCCCCATAACCCGTGATATTTTTTCTCTCTAGAAAGGCATCCAGGCCTCTCTTGAACATGTACATAAAGTCCACCATAACAACCTCCCGTGGCAGAGAATTCCACAGTCTCACTGCTCTCACAGTAAAGAAGCTTTGTCTATGTTGATGGTATATAGGGGGCTGGCTGGCTATATACTACAGGGGGCTAGCATGCAATATATTACAGGAGCTTACAGGCAATATACTACAGGGGCTGCAGGCTATATACTACAGGGGCTGGCTTTTCCAAAGACATTGATGGAAGGGCCCCACCAGTTAGCACCCAGGGGCCCCCACCACCCATAATCCGGCCCTGGATGCCACCTTCACACTATATCTTTGTGCCACTCTGCAGACTCCTGCTGCTACTGATGCGATCTTTACACTATAACATTGTGCCACTCTGCGGGCTCCTGCTGCTACTGATGCCACCTCCACTCTATATCATTGTGCCACTCTGCGGGCTCCTGCTGCTGCTGCTACTGATGCCACCTCCACTCTATATCATTGTGCCACTCTGCGGGCTCCAGCTGCTACCGATGCCACCTACACACTATATCATTGTGCCACTCTGCGGGCTCCTGCTGCTACTGATGCCACCTCCACACTATATCATTGTGCCACTCTGCGGGCTCCTGCTGCTACTGATGCCACCTCCACACTATATCATTGTGCCACTCTGCGGACTCCTGCTCCTGCTGCTACTGATGCCACCTCCACACTATATCATTGTGCCACTCTGCGGGCTCCTGCTGCTACTGATGCCACCTCCACACTATATCATTGTGCCACTCTGCGGACTCCTGCTCCTGCTGCTACTGATGCCACCTCCACACTATATCATTGTGCCTCTCTGCAGGCTCCTGCAGCTGCTGCTACTGATGCCACCTCCACACTATATCAATGTGCCACTCTGCGGACTCCTGCTCCTGCTGCTACTGAGGCCACCTCCACACTATATCATTGTGCCACTCTGCGGGCTCCTGCTGCTACTGATGCCACCTCCACACTATATCATTGTGCCACTCTGCGGACTCCTGCTCCTGCTGCTACTGATGCCACCTCCACACTATATCATTGTGTCACTCTGCGGACTCCTGCTCCTGCTGCTACTGATGCCACCTCCACACTATATCATTGTGCCTCTCTGCAGGCTCCTGCAGCTGCTGCTACTGATGCCACCTCCACACTATATCATTGTGCCACTCTGCGGACTCCTGCTCCTGCTGCTACTGAGGCCACCTCCACACTATATCATTGTGTCACTCTGCGGGCTCCTGCTGCTACTGATGCCACCTCCACACTATATCATTGTGCCACTCTGCGGACTCCTGCTCCTGCTGCTACTGATGCCACCTCCACACTATATCATTGTGCCTCTCTGCAGGCTCCTGCAGCTGCTGCTACTGATGCCACCTCCACACTATATCATTGTGCCACTCTGCGGACTCCTGCTCCTGCTGCTACTGAGGCCACCTCCACACTATATCATTGTGCCACTCTGCAGGCTCCTGCTGCTACTGATGCCACCTCCACACTATATCATTGTGCCACTCTGCGGACTCCTGCTCCTGCTGCTACTGAGGCCACCTCCACACTATATCATTGTGCCACTCTGCGGACTCCTGCTCCTGCTGCTACTGAGGCCACCTCCACACTATATCATTGTGTCACTCTGTGGGCTCCTGCTGCTACTGAGGCCACCTCCACACTATATCATTGTGTCACTCTGTGGGCTCCTGCTGCTACTGATGCCACCTCCACACTATATCATTGTGCCACTCTGCGGGCTCCTGCTGCTACTGATGCCACCTCCACACTATATCATTGTGCCATCCTGTGGCCTACCATGTTGCCGCCACCTTCACACCTCTGACCTCATGCTGCTGCTGCTGGTGCCACCTTTGGAGTTCTTTTTTCGTCAAAGACCTGATATTTTAAGGAAAAATGTAATGTATTATGTATTCAAATTCATTTCAAACTTCATCGTTGTGCCACAATGTGGCCTCCTCTGCTGTGGGCTTCTGCTGCTGCAGATGCCACCTCCACACTATATCATTGTGCCACCCTGGGGGCTCCTGTTGATACTGATGCCACCTCCACACTATATCATTGTGCCACTCTGTGGCTTTCCCTGTTGCTGCCACCATGTTGCTGCCACCTGTGGGCTCCTGCTGCTGCCGCCACCTCCACACTCTTATCATTGTGGCCTCCTGTTGCTGCAGCTGATGCTGCTGCTGCCGCCACCTCCACACTCTGTCATTGGACCACTCTGTGGCTTTCCATGTTGCTTCCACCTGTGGCCTCCTGTTGCTGATGCTGCTGCCGCCACTTCCACACTCTTATCATTGTGCTACTTTGTGACCTCCGGTTGCCGCTGCTGATGCTGTATATAACCTCTCACATGACTTGTATCCTCTCCTGTATATAACCTCTCACATGGCTTGTATCCTCTCCTGTATATAACTTCCTCACATGGCTTGTGTCCTCTCCTGTATATAACCCCTCACATGGCTGGTATCCTCTCCTGTATATAACCCCTCACATGGCTTGTGTCCTCTCCTGTATATAACCCCTTCACATGGCTTGTATCCTCTCCTGTATATAACCCCTCACATGGCTTGTATCCTCTCCTGTATATAACCCCTCACATGGCTTGTATCCTCTCCTGTATATAACTTCCTCACATGGCTTGTGTCCTCTCCTGTATATAACCTCTCACATGACTTGTATCCTCTCCTGTATATAACCTCTCACATGGCTTGTATCCTCTCCTGTATATAACTTCCTCACATGGCTTGTGTCCTCTCCTGTGTATAACCCCTCACATGGGTTGTATCCTCTTCTGTATATAACCCCTCACATGACTTGAATCCTCTCCTGTATATAACCTCTCACATGACTTGAATCCTCTCCTGTATATAACCCCTCACATGGCTTTTATCCTCTCCTGTATATAAACTCTCACATGACTTGAATCCTCTCCTGTATATAACCCTTCACGTGGCTTGTATCCTCTCCTGTATATAACACCTCACATGGCTTGTATCCTCTCCTGTATATAACCCCTCACATGGCTTGAATCCTCTCCTGTATATAACCCCTCACATGGCTTGTATCCTCTCCTGTATATAACCTCTCACATGGCTTGAATCCTCTCCTGTATATAACCTCTCACATGGCTTGTGTCCTCTCCTGTATATAACCTCTCACATGGCTTGTATCCTCTCCTGTATATAACCCCTCACATGGCTTCTATCCTCTCCTGTATATAACCCCTCACAAGGCTTGTATCCTCTCCTGTATATAACCCCTCACATGGCTTGTATCCTCTCCTGTATATAACCACCTCACATGGCTTGTATCCTCTCCTGTATATAACCCCTCACATGGCTTGTATCCTCTCCTGTATATAACCCCTCACATGGCTTGTATCCTCTCCTGTATATAACCCCTCACATGGCTTGTATCCTCTCCTGTATATAACTCCTCACATGTCTTGTATCCTCTCCTGTATATAACCCCTCACAAGGCTTGTATCCTCTCCTGTATATAACCCCTCACATGGCTTGTATCCTCTCCTGTATATAACCCCTCACATGGCTTGTATCCTCTCCTGTATATAACCCCTCACATGGCTTGTATCCTCTCCTGTATATAACCCCTCACATGGCTTGTATCCTCTCCTGTATATAACCCCTCACATGGCTTGTATCCTCTCCTGTATATAACACCTCACATGGCTTGTATCCTCTCCTGTATATAACACCTCACATGGCTTGTATCCTCTCCTGTATATAACCCCTCACATGGCTTGTATCCTCTCCTGTATATAACCCCTCACATGGCTTGTATCCTCTCCTGTATATAACACCTCACATGGCTTGTATCCTCTCCTGTATATAACCCCTCACATGGCTTGTATCATCTCGTGTATATAACCCCTCACATGGCTTGTATCCTCTCGTGTATATAACCCCTGACATGGCTTGTATCCTCTCCTGTATATACCCCCTCACATGGCTTGTGTCCTCTCCTGTATATAACCCCTCACATGGCTTGTATCCTCTCCTGTATATAATCCCTCACATGGCTTATGTCCTCTCCTGTATATAACCCCTCACATGGCTTGGATCCTCTACTGTATATAACCCCTCA
This sequence comes from Engystomops pustulosus, assembly GCF_040894005.1. Classification (NCBI taxonomy): domain Eukaryota; kingdom Metazoa; phylum Chordata; class Amphibia; order Anura; family Leptodactylidae; genus Engystomops; species Engystomops pustulosus. The sequence continues at coordinate 112,148 of NW_027284980.1, forward strand.
CATGGCTTGGATCCTCTCCTGTATATAACCCCTCACATGGCTTGGATCCTCTACTGTATATAACCCCTCACATGGCTTGTATCCTCTCCTGTATATAACACCTCACATGGCTTGTATCCTCTCCTGTATATAACACCTCACATGGCTTGTATCCTCTCCTGTATATAACCCCTCACATGGCTTGTATCCTCTCCTGTATATAACCCCTCACATGGCTTGTATCCTCTCCTGTATATAACACCTCACATGGCTTGTATCCTCTCCTGTATATAACCCCTCACATGGCTTGTATCATCTCGTGTATATAACCCCTCACATGGCTTGTATCCTCTCGTGTATATAACCCCTGACATGGCTTGTATCCTCTCCTGTATATACCCCCTCACATGGCTTGTGTCCTCTCCTGTATATAACCCCTCACATGGCTTGTATCCTCTCCTGTATATAATCCCTCACATGGCTTATGTCCTCTCCTGTATATAACCCCTCACATGGCTTGGATCCTCTACTGTATATAACCCCTCACATGGCTTGGATCCTCTCCTGTATATAACCCCTCACATGGCTTGGATCCTCTACTGTATATAACCCCTCACATGGCTTGTATCCTCTCCTGTATATAACCCCTCACATGGCTTGTATCCTCTCCTGTATATAACCCCTCACATGGCTTGTATCCTCTCCTGTATATAACCCCTCACATGGCTTGTATCCTCTCCTGTATATAACCCCTCACATGGCTTGTATCCTCTCCTGTATATAACCCCTCACATGGCTTGTATCCTCTCCTGTATATAACCCCTCACATGGCTTGTATCCTCTCCTGTATATAACCCCCTCACATGTCTTGTATCCTTTCCTGTATATAACCCCTCACATGGCTTGTATCCTCTCCTGTATATAACCCCTCACATGGCTTGTATCCTCTCCTGTATATAACCCCCTTACATGGCTACTACTCCTATATATACAGGATAGGAGTAGTAGTACTGTGCTGTGTACATATATACAGGATAGGATTAGTAGAACTGTGCTGTGCACATATATACAGAATAGGAGTAGTAGTACTGTGCTGTGTCCATATATACAGGATAGGAGTAGTAGTACTGTGCTGTGCCCATATATACAGGATAGGAGTAGTAGTACTGTGCTGTGCCCATATATACAGGATAGGAGTAGTAGTACTGTGCTGTGCTCATATATACAGGAGAGGAGTAGTAGTACTGTGCTGTGTACATATATACAGGATAGGAGTAGTAGTACTGTGCTGTGCCCATATATACGGGATAGGAGTAGTATTACTGTGCTGTGTACATATATACAGGATAGGTGTAGTAGTACTGTGCCGTACCCATAGATACAGGATAGGAGTAGTGGTTCCTCTGCTGTGTACATATATACAGGATAGGAGTAGTAGTACTGTGCTGTGCACATATATACAGAATAGGAGTTGTAATACTGTGCTGTGCCCATATATACAGGATAGGAGTAGTAGTACTGTGCTGTGCTCATATATACAGGATAGGAGTAGTAGTACTATGCTGTGCCAATATATACAGGATAGGAGTAGTAGTACTGTGATGTGCCCATATATACATGATAGGAGTAGTAGTACTGTGCTGTATCTATATATACAGGATAGGAGTAGTAGTACTGTGCTGTGCCCATATATATGGGATAGGAGTAGTAGTACTGTGCTGTGTACATATATACAGGATAGGAGTAGTAGTACTGTGCTGTGCTCATATATACAGGATAGGAGTAGTAGTACTATGCTGTGCCAATATATACAGGATAGGAGTAGTAGTACTGTGATGTGCCCATATATACATGATAGGAGTAGTAGTACTTTGCTGTATCTATATATACAGGATAGCAGTAGTAGTACTGTGCTCTGCCCATATATACAGGATAGGAGTAGTAGTACTGTGCTGTGCCCATATATACAGGATAGGAGTAGTAGTACTGTGCTGTGCCTATATATACAGGATAGGAGTAGTAATACTGTGCTGTGTACATGTATACAGGATAGGAGTAGTAGTACTCTGCTGTTTACATATATACAGGATAGGAGTAGTAATACTGTGCTGTGTACATGTATACAGGATAGGAGTAGTAGTACTGTGCTGTGCCCTTATATACAGGATATGAGTAGTAGTACTGTGCTGTCCCCATATATACAGGATAGGAGTAGTAGTACTGTGCTGTGCCCATATATCCAGGAAAGGAGTAGTAGTACTGTGTTGTGTACATAAGTACAGGATAGGAGTAGTAGTACTGTGCTGTGCTTATATATACAGGATAGGAGTAGTAGCACTGTACTGTGCCCATATATACAGGATAGGAGTAGTAGTACTGTGCCCATATATATAGAATAGGAGTAGTAGTACTGTGCTGTGTACATATATACAGGAGAGGAGTAGTAGTACTGTGCTGTGTACATATATACAGGATAGGATAGGAGTAGTAGTACTGTGCTGTGTACATATATACAGGATAGGATAGGAGTAGTAGTACTGTGCTGTGTACATATATACAGGAGAGTAGTAGTAGTACTGTACTGTGTACATATATACAGGATAGTAGTAGTAGTACTGTGCTGTGCCCTTATTTACAGGATAGGAGTAGTAGTACTGTGCTGTGTACATATATACAGGATAGGAGTAGTAGTACTGTGCTGTGTCTATATATACAGGATAGGAGTAGTAGTACAGTGCTGTGCCCATATATATAGGATAGGAGTAGTAGTCCTGTGCTGTGCCCATATATACAGGATAGGAGTAGTAGTACTTTGCTGTGCCCATATATACAGGATAGGAGTAGTAGTACTTTGCTGTGCCCATAAATATAGGATAGGAGTAGTAGTACTGTGCTGTTCCCCATATATACAGGATAGGAGTAGTAGTACTGTGCTGTTCCCCATATATACAACATAGGAGTAGTAGTACTGTGCTGTGTCAATGCATACAGAATAGGAGTAGTAGTACTGTGCTATGCCCATATATACAGGATAGGAGTAGTAGTACTGTGCTGTGCCCATATATACAGGATAGGAGTAGTAGTACTGTGCTGTTTCCATATATACAGGATAGGAGTAGTAGTACTGTGCTGTGCCCATATATACATAATAGGAGTAGTAGTACTGTGCTGTGCCCATATATACAGGATAGGAGAGGAGTAGTAGTACTGTGCTGTGTACATATATACAGGATAGGAGTAGTAGTACTGTGCTGTGCCCATATATACAGGATAGGAGGATAGGAGTAGTAGTACTGTGCTGTGTCCATATATACAGGATAGGAGTAGTAGCACTGTGCTGTGCCCATATATACAGAATAGGAGTAGTAGTACTGTGCTGTGCCCATATATACAGGATATGAGAGGAGTAGTAGTACTGTGCTGTGCCCATATATACAGGATAGGTGTAGTAGTACTGTGCTGTGCCCATATATACAGGATAGGAGAGGAGTAGTCGTACTGTGCTGTGCCCATATATACATGATAGGAGTAGTAGTACTGTGCTGTGCCCATACATACAGAATAGGAGTAGTAGTACTGTGCTGTGCGCATATATACAGGATAGGAGAGGAGTAGTAATACTGTGCTGTGCCCATATATACATGATAGGAGTAGTAGTATTGTGCTGTGCCCATATATACAGAATAGGAGTAGTAGTACTGTGCTGTGCCCATATATACAGGATAGGAGAGGAGTAGTAGTACTGTGCTGTGCCCATATATACAGAATAGGAGTAGTAGTACTGTGCTGTGCCCATATATACAGAATAGGAGTAGTAGTACTGTGCTGTGCCCATATATACAGAATAGGAGTAGTAGCACTGTGCTGTGCCCATATATACAGAATAGGAGTAGTAGTACTGTGCTGTGCCCATATATACAGAATAGGAGTAGTAGTACTGTGCTGTGCCCATATATATAGAATAGGAGTAGTAGTACTGTGCTGTGTACATATATACAGGAGAGGAGTAGTAGTACTGTGCTGTGTACATATATACAGGATAGGATAGGAGTAGTAGTACTGTGCTGTGTACATATATACAGGAGAGTAGTAGTAGTACTGTGCTGTGTACATATATGCAGGAGAGGAGTAGTAGTCCTGTGCTGTGCCCATATATACAGGTTAGGAGTAGTAGTACTGTGCTGTGCACATATATACAGGATAGGAGTAGTAGTACTGTGCTGTGTACATATATACAGGAGAGTAGTAGTAGTACTGTGCTGTGTACATATATACAGGAGAGGAGTAGTAGTACTGTGCTGTGTCCATATATACAGGATAGGAGTAGTAGTACTGTGCCCATATATACAGGATAGGAGTAGTAGTACTGTGCTGTGTACATATATACAGGATAGGAGTAGTTGTACTGTGCTGTGTACATATATACAGGAGAGTAGTAGTAGTACTGTGCTGTGCCCATATATACAGGATAGTAGTAGTAGTACTGTGCTGTGCCCTTATTTACAGGATAGGAGTAGTAGTACTGTGCTGTGTACATATATACAAGAGAGGAGTAGTAGTACTGTGCTGTGCTCATATATACAGGATAGGAGTAGTAGTACTGTGCTGTGTACATATATACAGGATAGGAGTAGTAGTACTGTGCTGTGCCCATATATACAGGATAGTAGTAGTAGTACTGTGCTGTGCCCATATATACAGGATAGTAGTAGTAGTACTGTGCTGTGCCCTTATATACAGGATAGGAGTAGTAGTACTGTGCTGTGTACATATATACAGGAGAGGAGTAGTAGTACTGTGCTGTGTTAGGACTTTCATATTAAGTATTTGATAAGAGGGGCACTAAATATAAGAAGACTAATTAGGGAGAGCATTATATAAAACATAATAAGTAGGAGCACCGTAAGACTGTGTGGATAAAATGATAAATCGGAAATTATATGCTGTATTTTGTAATAAATTATGGGAATGAATGTTGTCCAATTTAAATTATTAGTTGTATAATGGCTATAGTGTATATTGTATTATACTGAGGAGTCACAATGTAATATTTGATTTATGGAGAGGGCACAATATGGTTTTGTTATTTGATATTTGTGGGGGGCACAATGTGGTCAGTTGTGTAAATATTATTTAGGATATATTTTACATTGTTATCCAGGTGACTTTATATTGTAGTGACTGTGATATTTTTAGTTGCACAGTGTGGAGATGTGCCACCCAGAGCTGAAGATATCTGGTGGAGAATTCTCCAGTGATGAGTAAAAACAAGGAGGAGTCTTCGTGCAGTTCAGTATTAAAGGAGAAGACATGTCACATGTAACTGTAATTACTGACTACCTATCTAGATGATTTCTATAATGTCAGTGCCTTCTTTATGTGGTGCAGTGGGAATACGGAGGAGATGAACGGTTATTGTTAGTTATTCTTAGTGGTAAGTTACTGCCAAGCACTTACATCCCTAATGCAGCCTCTGTCAAATAGAGAATATTTCTAGGTAGCAGTAAAGTGGGCCCCCACAATACATTTCTCTGGTGGGCCCCAGGCACCCCAGTCCTACCCTGCACAGGATTTGGAGAATCAGGTAGAAGTAGAGTCTGAGTTGGGGTGGAGATTGTTCTCACTTGTGTTTATTGATTACATTTCTAAGCATTTATTTAGCGACTATTATGTGTCATCTCCTACACGACCAGCGAGAGACCAGCGAGTGTCCACCCATCAGTACAAGGACATTGTGGTCCAGAGCCATTATATAGAGCAGGTCAGGGGTCACAGTTCTGCCGCTCGGCTACACGCTTGTTGCACATATGTTGGTTGTAGCAGACAAATTCTTGGAGTCTCCTTCGGTCCCACGCAGTGGGTCGGTGGTCTCCTCCTGCATCTTGTGGCGACCCAGGCATCGGAATATTCTCCAGAAATGTTTCCTGAACTTTGTGCCAACAAAGAAATACAGGATGGGGTTGAGGCAGGCGTGAATGTACGCCAGCGCCTCCATGACTATGCTGCCCCTTATGAAGATTGGGTTAAAGAAAAGCTTCTTGTTCAGGGTGATGGCCATGACCAGGGCGTTATGAGGAAGCTGCGTGACTATGAATATCACTACGATGGCCACTATGATCTTCATAGACTTCTTCTTCTGAACTCCACGGGCTTTCACCAAGGTCCTTAGGATAAAACTGTAACAGAAGACCATGGAGATTAACGGCAATGCAAGGCCCACTGTCATCTGAGCTGAGGCCACCACCAACTCCATGATTGGAGCATAATACACCTCAAAACACGCCTTAGACTCATTAACCCTGTTGTATATAAATTGAGGCAGGGCCAGAATCAGAGCCAGGACCCACAGGAGGGCACACACCCCATACCTCCACTTGTGCTTCGTCACCTGGTATTTATTGGCTTTGGTGACTTGAGTTATTGAGATAAATCTGTCCACTGTGATGGCGGTGAGGGTAAGCATGGACGTGTACAGGTTTACTCTGTAGGTCCCCCTGATAATCTTACACAGGGCATCCCCAAAGATCCAACTCTCTGCAGACTCATAGGCCAGGAATGGAAGAGTGTGCAGGAACAGGATGTCTGCAATGGCCAGGTTCATCAGAAATGTGTCTGTGAGGGTCTTCACCTTCTCGAAGAACACAAAGACAATGATAATCAACACATTGCCAATAAGTCCAAGGACACAAGTTATGGAGTAGGCCACCGGCAGAAATAGTTTGAGGAGGGCATCATGGTCACTGGGGCCATTGCTGTGAGTGTCCTCAATTTTGCTGGGCTGGTCCGGGTACTCATACTCGGCCATCTAGGGTGTAATAGAAAAAAGAGAAGAAGGTTATTACTGTAGAAGGCCTCATCTTGGTGGACTTCCAGAACTAATGGGATAGTATCTACAGGCCCCCGATTTCCCCTTTGTAACTGCAGAGGTGCTGAAGGCCTGAAGTATCCTCCATTTCTTTTTAGTCCGTTCGGCAGCACACATATGGGATTTTTCCCCTAGGTATCAGAAGAGAGCAGGTAACAAGCAGTAGTAGACAATTAACAATTAGTGTCTTGGCTGCCTCCCCCTATGTAAGGCCGGAGCACACACACAACCCTTGTATTTCTTCTTCTCTTAGGTATGACAGAAGAGTTCAGGTCCTGTGTGTCTACACAGAAAGAAGAAACTATCTAGATAATAAGTTTTCTAGGTCCTCTGTGTCTTTACACAGAACACTTGGATGGACCGGCCCGGGCTGTATACGCTGCATGCGGTCTCTCGTCCTGGAGGAGCCTGTACAGCTATCCTGCCCTTACAGGGGTAATAGCTGAGCATGTACAGCTATCCTGCCCTTACAGGGGTAATAGCTGAGCCTGTACAGCTATCCTGCCCTTACAGGGGTAATAGCTGAGCCTGTACAGCTATCCTGCCCTTACAGGGGTAATAGCTGAGGCTGTACAGCTATCCTGCCCTTACAGGGGTAATAGCTGAGGCTGTACAGCTATCCTGCCCTTACAGGGGTAATAGCTGAGCCTGTACAGCTATCCTGCCCTTACAGGGGTAATAGCTGAGCCTGTACAGCTATCCTGCCCTTACAGGGGTAATAGCTGAGCCTGTACAGCTATCCTGCCCTTACAGGGGTAATAGCTGAGGCTGTGGTGTGTATCTACCACCATGTACCCGGCACATGAGATCGCTCCTGCATCTCCTACCTGCTGGGCCTTGTGGTTCATCACTGTGCGTGCCTCACCATCGGACGCCTGGATCACCTCCTGCATAGGCCGCAGCCCAGGTAAGAGCCTGTACAGCTATCCTGCCCTTACAGGGGTAATAATACAGACTGTGCTGAGTATCTACCACACATCACTGACACATGAGATCACTGCTAGTATCTCCTCCCTGCTGGGCCTTGTGGTTCATCACTGTGCGTGCCTCACCATCGGACGCCTGGATCCCCTCCTGCATAGGCCGCAGCCCAGGTAAGAGCCTGTACAGCTATCCTGCCCTTACAGGGGTAATAATACAGACTGTGCTGAGTATCTACCACACATCACTGACACATGAGATCACTGCTAGTATCTCCTCCCTGCTGGGCCTTGTGGTTCATCACCCTGCGTGCCTCACCATCAGACGCCTGGATCCCCTCCTGCATAGGCCGCAGCCCAGGTAAGAGCCTGTACAGCTATCCTGCCCTTACAGGGGTAATAATACAGACTGTGGTGAGTATCTACCACACATCACTGATACATGAGATCACTGCTAGTATCTCCTCCCTGCTGGGCCTTGTGGTTCATCACCCTGCGTGCCTCACCATCGGACGCCTGGATCCCCTCCTGCATAGGCCGCAGCCCAGGTAAGAGCCTGTACAGCTATCCTGTCCTTACAGGGGTAATAATACAGACTGTGCTGAGTATCTACCACACATCACTGACACATGAGATCACTGCTAGTATCTCCTACCTGCTGGGCCTTGTGGTTCATTAACCCTGCGTGCCTCACCCATACCTCCCAACATTTGTGAAAAGGAAAGAGGGACAAAATGGCGGCACGCCCTGGCCACGCCCCAAATTTTAGCCATATTAAAATAATAAAAATCATCTCAATAAAAAAAAAAAAAAATTATCCTCATTGGGATTTGAACCCAGATCCTGCAGTGTCCATGTACAATAATAACACAGCACCTCAACCCATTGAGCTATAACCTCAGTGATTAACAAGGTGGAGAATTTTGGTAACTAAGAACTATGACTATATACTGCCTTGCATATAGGGAGGGATCTTCTCAGATTATTGTAATTATTGAGACTATTATTATTATTATGGAGATTATTATTATTATTATTATTGAGATGATTATTATTATTTTTACTATTATTAATAATCATCTCCATAATAATAAAAAGAATAAAATTTATAATAATAATAATAATAATAGTCTGAATAATTACAATAATAACCTCTGAGAAGATCCCTCTCTATATATCAGTGCATTAGTCTGTGTCACAGTGTAAATGGCAGATAACATGTCTTAGTTACCAGAAATCCTCAGCTCTGTATCACTGGGCTTATAGCTCAGTTAGTTAAGCTCCTGTCTATGGTGCAGAGGGTCCCAGGTTCGAATCTCAGCCTGGCCAAAACTATATTTAATTTAATTATATAAAGAGCTTGTGTCTGGGGAAGCCCTGGAGACCATATATGGACAGATGCTGATCTGACCTGATGACGTGGTCCCTGCTCTCCGCTAACCCGACACTTCTCTGAAAAGGATTCCCTCCTGATGTCTGCTCTGGGGAACCCTAGGAGATGCAGTGACCATATATGGACAGATGCTGATCTGAAGCTGATGACGTGGTCCCTGCTCTCCGCTAAGCCCGACACTTCTCTGAAAAGGATTCCCTGCCCGATGTCTGCTCTGGGGAAGCCTAGGAGATGCAGTGACCATATATGGACAGATACTGATCTGACCTGATGACGTGGTCCCTGCTCTCCGCTAAGCCGACACTTCTCTGAAAAGGATTCCCTGCCCGATGAGATGCAGTGACCATATATGGACAGATGCTGATCTGACCTGATGACGTGGTCCCTGCTCTCTGCTAACCCGACACTTCTCTGAAAAGGATTCCCTGCCCGATGTCTGCTCTGGGGAACCCTAGGAGATGCAGTGACCATATATGGACAGATACTGATCTGACCTGATGACGTGGTCCCTGCTCTCTCCACTAAGCCGACACTTCTCTGAAAAGGATTCCCTGCCCGATGTCTGCTCTGGGGAACCCTAGGAGATGCAGTGACCATATATGGACAGATGCTGATCTGAAGCTGATGACGTGGTCCCTGCTCTCCGCTAAGCCGACACTTCTCTGAAAAGGATTCCCTCCCGATGTCTGCTCTGGGGAAGCCTAGGAGATGCAGTGACCATATATGGACAGATGCTGATCTGACCTGATGACGTGGTCTCTGCTCTCTCCGCTAAGCCGACACTTCTCTGAAAAGGATTCCCTGCCCGATGTCTGTAGAAGCCATTCTGTACTGTGAGTTCAGGCTTTCAAAGTATTTACTATGCGGACACAGCGCCGGGACACAGCGGGACCTGGGGGGAGAATCCGTGACAATCTCATAGCTGCCCGTGACGCGGGGCAGAGGTACGAAAAACGGGAAAGTCCCGTCAAAATCGGGACGGTTGGGAGCTATGCTCACCATGGCTCCTGCATAGGCCGCAGCCCAGTGCTGCTCCTGGTATTAACCATTTGTTCCCCTGGATGGAGGCAGCACATGGTATCAGTGAGTATATCCAGGCTGTATACTGGCCGCTGGTCTCCCATCCTCCTGTGATATGTTATACGGTTTTTTAACCTGTTTTCTCCTGCTGGAGATGTCTGCATATTGTATAGTATTTACACTGTTACCACATGTTGTACAGAGATATCTGCATGTCCTGATATCACTTGCAGTACAGGGAGCATTACATGTCAGCTCCTGGGATATAGACTGTGAGCTCCTGGGATATAGACTGTGAGCTCCTGGGATATAGACTGTCAGCTCCTGGGATATAGACTGTCAGCTCCTGGGATATAGACTGTCAGCTCCTGGGATATAGACTGTCAGCTCCTGGGATATAGACTGTCAGCTCCTGGGATATAGACTGTCAGCTCCTGGGATATAGACTGTCAGCTCCTGGGATATAGACTGTCAGCTCCCGGGATATAGACTGTCAGCTCCCGGGATATAGACTGTCAGCTCCCGGGATATAGACTGTCAGCTCCCGGGATATAGACTGTCAGCTCCCGGGATATAGACTGTCAGCTCCCCGGATATAGACTGTGAGCTCCCGGGATATAGACTGTCAGCTCCCGGGATATAGACTGTCAGCTCCCGGGATATAGACTGTCAGCTCCCGGGATATAGACTGTCAGCTCCCGGGATATAGACTGTCAGCTCCCGGGATATAGATTGTGAGCTCCCGGGATATAGACTGTCGGCTCCCGGGATATAGACTGTCGGCTCCCGGGATATAGACTGTCGGCTCCCGGGATATAGACTGTCGGCTCCCGGGATATAGACTGTCAACATCCCGGTTGGCCTGCGTCCTGTCCTGGACATTCTGGTGTTTCTTGTGCACATGTGTCGGCCATTGCTATGTATTGGTGCATTTTCAATTTGCATTCACCTGTTGCAGTCATATGCAACCTCACAGCAGGTCTCAGCTGCCAGATAACCTCTGCCCTCTGCAAGACAAGGTAAGAGGAATGCTCAGGTCTCCTATGTATTACTGCTGAATGCATTGGTATAATGTCTACCTGCTGAATGCTCAGGTCTCCTATGTATCTCTGCTAAATGCATTGGTATAATGTCTACCTGCTGAATGCTCAGGTCTCCTATGTATCCCTGCTAAATGCATTGGTATAATGTCTACCTGCTGAATGCTCAGGTCTCCTATGTATCCCTGCTAAATGCATTGGTATAATGTCTACCTGCTGAATGCTCAGGTCTCCTATGTATCCCTGCTAAATGCATTGGTATAATGTCTACCTGCTGAATGCTCAGGTCTCCTATGTATCTCTGCTAAATGCATTGGTATAATGTCTTACTGCTGAATGCTCAGGTCTCCTATGTATCCCTGCTAAATGCATTGGTATAATGTCTTACTGCTGAATGCTCAGGTCTCCTATGTATCCCTGCTAAATGCATTGGTATAAAGTCTTACTGCTGAATGCTCAGGTCTCCTATGTATCTCTGCTAAATGCATTGGTATAATGTCTTACTGCTGAATGCTCAGGTCTCCTATGTATCCCTGCTAAATGCATTGGTATAATATCTACCTGCTGAATGCTCAGGTCTCCTATGTATCCCTGCTAAATACATTGGTATAATATCTACCTGCTCAGGTCTAATGTCTCCTATGCTACCTTGCTAAATGCATAGAACTTTATTGCATTTCTAGTCACTCCTGCGCCCTGACTCCAGGGTTTATATGCAGAGTCTGTGAGCTCTGCTTGACTTAGAATTATCTTACCGGTATTTCATGTGTATAATCTGTGATCTTTACACTGGATTTACTAACCATTTTCTCTGGACTAGACCTCCGGTATGTAATGAGCCTCTGGTATGTGATGAGCATGTACTGGGCCTCTGGTAGGTGATGAGCATGTACTCGGCCTCTGGTATGTGATGAGCATGTACTCAGCCTCTGGTATGTGATGAGCATGTACTCGGCCTCTGGTATGTGGTGAGCATGTACTCGGCCTCTGGTATGTAATGAGCATGTACTCAGCCTCTGGTATGTGGTGAGCATGCACTCGGCCTCTGGTATGTGGTGAGCATGTACTCGGCCTCTGGTATGTGATGAGCATGTACTCAGCCTCTGGTATGTGGTGAGCATGTACTCGGCCTCTGGTATGTGATGAGCATGTACTCGGCCTCTGGTATGTGATGAGCGTGTACTGGGCCTCTGGTATGTGATGAGCATGTACTCGGCCTCTGGTATGTGATGAGCATGTACTCGGCCTCTGGTATGTGATGAGCATGTACTCAGCCTCTGGTATGTGATGAGCATGTACTCAGCCTCTGGTATGTGGTGAGCATGCACTCAGCCTCTGGTATGTGATGAGCATGTACTCGGCCTCTGGTATGTGATGAGCATGTACTCGGCCTCCGGTATGTGATGAGCATGTACTCGGCCTCCGGTATGTGATGAGCATGTACTCGGCCTCTGGTATGTGATGAGCATGTACTCGGCCTCCGGTAAGTAATGAGCATGTATTCGGCCTCCGGTATGTGATGAGCATGTACTCGGCCTCTGGTATGTGATGAGCATGTACTCGGCCTCTGGTATGTGATGAGCATGTACTCGGCCTCCGGTAAGTAATGAGCATGGCCTGTGTGTTATACACTGTACTCACATCCTCTGTCTGGTGAGATGTGCAGGTATCTATGATCTGTATACATAGTGACATACTGTAATAATGATACACAGCAGACTGATACCAGAATCTCTAAGTTCTGCTTCTATGTATGTTCTCCATAGTCTGCTCTACATGAATGGCATTGGAGAGTGATCCTCTCATATCCCGGGAGCAGAACTCCTCATACAGTGATGTCGGCTGCATATGGCTTGTCTGTACACATCTTTACCTCATACTAATGTGTCCTTTGTGTTTTCACTAGACGTCCTCTCCTGAGCGGCTGTCACAGACCCCTATGAGAGGTGGAAAGAGGAGGAAAACTAGGCAGAGGTTATGTCCTCACCCATTGCCTATTGAGAATGAGTCTTGTATCTATTCTCCTGTGTTACCCCAGGATACAGATCCAGAGATCCACACAGATCCCAGGCCCAAGCCTTCTTATCATGGGTCATCTCCAGACATCATTCTCTATTGCAGATTCTTGTTTATAGGAATATTAAATCTCAGAGATGAAATCTGATGCCCCAGACCAGATCTTCCTTCTGAGGAAGGAGAATGTAACCACCAGTGGAATCCACTAAAGATCCTGAAGGGAAACAACAGGGAAAGGATGATTCTACTTTCCAGTCACTGATGATGACGTCTTCCCTACTCACCCAGTCCTGTCTATATATTCTCAGCGTGGATGGACCACACCTGATAACGGCATTAGAGGTCCGGTGACCAAGGGATGAAATCCTACTCTGTGCCACCACTGGCCATGTGACCTGTCACAATAGCTATCTGATGCTTCTATTACCAGCATTAAAGATTCCTCTGAAGTCCTGGTTGCTTTGGTTGTGGCAAGAAGAGCTGTATGGACAAAGCTCTGGAATAAGGACGCTCCAACAAAAGGATTATTTGAATTTTCAAGATATAGACTCAAAAATCCAGGAAGAGCAGGATGAGTCTATCATTCCATCACATTTGACTTGTTACACAGGGTCGGTCAGACACAGGCAACACCTTCCATGAGTAGGTAAAAAGCCACTTAACTCAAAACCATGGGAGTTAGTGCATCTGGCCTGGTGGAATATCAACAATAAGAAGGAGGTCCTTCTCTTCAGATTGGCCAAAGTCTTTATCAGACGCCTGGTGTCCTCTACAATACATAAGTATAGACTCTGTAACCTTCCCACCTGACAGATCCTGACCAGCAATCTGCTAGTTGTATATTTCTGCCTCAGAGGTATCACTGCGCGCCATCAACTGTCCTATCAGATCTTCATATTCCCCTCTGTCCTATCAGATCTTCATATTCCCATCTGTCCTATCAGATCTTCATATTCCCGTCTGTCCTATCAGATCTTCATATTCCCGTCTGTCCTATCAGATCTTCATATTCCCGTCTGTCCTATCAGATCTTCATATTCCCATCTGTCCTATCAGATCTCCATATTCCCGTCTGTCCTATCAGATCTTCATATTCCCATCTGTCCTATCAGATCTCCATATTCCCGTCTGTCCTATCAGATCTCCATATTCCCGTCTGTCCTATCAGATCTTCATATTCCCGTCTGTCCTATCAGATCTCCATATTCCCCTCTGTCCTATCAGATCTTCATATTCCCATCTGTCCTATCAGATCTCCATATTTCCCTCTGTCCTATCAGATCTTCATATTCCCATCTGTCCTATCAGATCTTCATATTCCCATCTGTCCTATCAGATCTTCATATTCCCATCTGTCCTATCAGATCTTCATATTCCCATCTGTCCTATCAGATCTCCATATTCCCCTCTGTCCTATCAGATCTTCATATTCCCATCTGTCCTATCAGATCTTCATATTCCCGTCTGTCCTATCAGATCTTCATATTCCCATCTGTCCTATCAGATCTTCATATTCCCCTCTGTCCTATCAGATCTTCATATTCCCATCTGTCCTATCAGATCTTCATATTCCCATCTGTCCTATCAGATCTTCATATTCCCATCTGTCCTATCAGATCTTCATATTCCTGTCTGTCCTATCAGATCTTCATATTCCCGTCTGTCCTATCAGATCTTCATATTCCCATCCTGCCTCCACATCGGGAGAACATCGGGATAGCGCTTCAGACTCCTGCCCACTGCATTGCCAGTCATGTCCATAAAGGTTCCATACCTGGAGGACTGGTTATTTCCATGGAACTTCTGAATCTTCAACTTCAAATTTGAAGAAGAGTAATGAAAGTCTATAAATGTATTTTTGGAAATATTTCCCCTGACTTCAGCTAACAAAAGTTAGTGAGTAACAAGAGCACTGGCCAAATGCCTGGCACCATAGATGTAGTGCAATGAGCAAAGCCCATATCTGAAGTGACGGAACTAGTCCCAGTAATTCATAGCAAGAAAATTCTGGATTCTTCATCCTCGCACATTAGCCAGAGGGATACGTCTTTCTGAGGCTGGGGTCCCATGTAGGAGATGACCAGAGGGATACGTCTTTCTGAGGCTGGGGACCCATGTAGGAGATGACCAGAGGGATACGTCTTTCAGAGGCTGGGGACCCATGTAGGAGATGACCAGAGGGATACGTCTTTCTGAGGCTGGGGTCCCATGTAGGAGATGACCAGAGGGATGCGTCTTTCTGAGGCTGGGGTCCCATGTAGGAGATGACCAGAGGGATACGTCTTTCTGAGGCTGGGGTCCCATGTAGGAGATGACCAGAGGGATACGTCTTTCTGAGGCTGGGGACCCATGTAGGAGATGACCAGAGGGATACGTCTTTCAGAGGCTGGGGACCCATGTAGGAGATGACCAGAGGGATGCGTCTTTCTGAGGCTGGGGACCCATGTAGGAGATGACCAGAGGGATACGTCTTCCTGAGGCTGGGGTCCCATGTAGGAGATGACCAGAGGGATACGTCTTTCTGAGGCTGGGGTCCCATGTAGGAGATGACCAGAGGGATACGTCTTTCTGAGGCTGGGGTCCCATGTAGGAGATGACCAGAGGGATACGTCTTCCTGAGGCTGGGGTCCCATTTAGGAGATGACCAGAGGGATACGTCTTTCTGAGGCTGGGGTCCCATGTAGGAGATGACCAGAGGGATACGTCTTCCTGAGGCCGGGGTACCATGTAGGAGATGACCAGAGGGATACGTCTTTCTGAGGCTGGGGTCCCATGTAGGAGATGACCAGAGGGATACGTCTTTCTGAGGCTGGGGTCCCATGTAGGAGATGACCAGAGGGATACGTCTTTCTGAGGCTGGGGACCCATGTAGGAGATGACCAGAGGGATATGTCTTTCTGAGGCTGGGGTCCCATGTAGGAGATGACCAGAGGGATACGTCTTTCTGGGGCTGGGGTCCCATGTAGGAGATGACCAGAGGGATACGTCTTTCAGAGGCTGGGGTCCCATGTAGGAGATGACCAGAGGGATACGTCTTTCAGAGGCTGGGGACCCATGTAGGAGATGACCAGAGGGATACGTCTTCCTGAGGCTGGGGTCCCATGTAGGAGATGACCAGAGGGATACGTCTTTCTGGGGTCCCATGTAGGAGATGACCAGAGGGATACGTCTTTCTGGGGTCCCATGTAGGAGATGACCAGAGGGATACATCTTTCTGAGGCTGGGGTTCCATGTAGGAGATGATGAGGATCATAAGTCATGGAACACAAGAGAAGATATTGTCCTCTATTCATCGGGGGCTGTGAGCCAATCAGAGCAGCGTTACAATACTTCTATGTTATTATTCTAACCCGTCTATCACAATGTGCTGCTGCATACATAAGTCATTCACTATATAAAGGTTCCTGAAGTCTCCAACTTACAAGAGAATGCAAAACCCTGCACTAAGCAGAGGCAAATCTTCAGATGTTGGCACTTGATGTCCTTAGTCATATTTCTGATATCCAGAATACTCGCTATCAGTGGCGTTACTATCGCCGTAGCAACCGTAGCAGTGATGCTAATGGCCAGCCCAGGACCTACGACCGAATCATAAATTATGCATGTCGTGTACCTAGGCGGGCCTGGCCCTATTGACCATAGCTGCTGCAGCCGCAATGCTGAGAGGGCTGCCCGTCCCTAAGCCTGCGGCTCCCGGCTCCACCTGTGTGTCCAGGCAGCGGGCCGCCCTATCTTCTTCCTGCATGAAGACATGTGACGTCACATGACACATCCTGGCCGGCGCTGAGTGGAGGTCCATGGCGCCTACTCACAAAGGATGTATCTTCTGGCTGCACTAAAGCCTAAGGCCAGAAGAATCCTCAAAAGCCGCCGATCATGATCATGCTTGATGGCCACGACATCGTCCAGGAGGACTGCAGATCTCCAAGCAATGTCCTTCAAGGATTCCTACCAGAAAGCATCATGTTACTTTCCTGCTCAGCCTTCATCCAACCATTTCTACAGTCTTCAGAACAATTCTTTTAAACAATACATTTTCAAATAATTTTTATAAGGGGCAAATTGTCCACATGGATCATAGACTCCATGAGATGCTCTCTGGTCATGAAGCTCCAGACCAGCTGAGAGCCGACTCTACATCAGCTTCTATAGCTGAGCTCTGCCACGTCTATCAGTTCTACAGAGCAGCCACGTGGTCCTCTCCATCCTCGTCTATAGATCTCTGCAGGATGGACTTCTCTGCCTCCTAAGGCTTCAGCCTTACACAAGGCGGAGCTTCAGCAGGCGACTAAGATCCCTCCCCATAAGATCCCTCCCCATAAGATCCCTCCCCATAAGATCCCTCCCCATAAGATCCCTCCCCATAAGTACTGCTTGCTACGTCCCATATGTGTGCTGCCGAACGGACCAAAAAGAAGGAGGAAATTTGCTTACCGAAATTTCCATTTCTTTTAGTCCGTGAGGCAGCACAGCTTTCCCACCCTTAAATTATGAAACGTTATTGCTATATACCATACAAGGGTTGTGTGTGTGCTCCGGCCTTATATAGGGGGAGTCAGCCAAGACACTAATTGTTAATTGTCTACTACTGCTTGTTAACCTGTTCTCTTCTGAGTTGTACCTAGGAAAAAAATCCCATATGTGTCCTATATGTGTGCTGCCGAACGGACGAAAAGAAATGGAAATTTCGGTAAGCAAATTTCCTCCGTAGTTACCTCACACACTGTACATATCACTGATATATATGAGGATGTAGTTACCTCATACACTGTACATATCACTGATATATATGAGGATGTAGTTACCTCATACATTGTACATATCACTGATATATATGAGGGTGTAGTTACCTCATACACTGTACATATCACTGGTATATATGAGGGTGTAGTTACCTCGTACACTGTACATATCACTGATATATATGAGGAGGTAGTTACCTCATACACTGTACATATCACTGATATATATGAGGATGTAGTTACCTCATACACTGTACATATCACTGATATATATGAGGATGTAGTTACCTCATACACTGTACATATCACTGATATATATGAGGGTGTAGTTACCTCACACACTGTACATATCACTGATATATATGAGGATGTAGTTACCCCATACACTGTACATATCACTGATATATATGAGGGTGTAGTTACCTCACACACTGTACATATCACTGATATATATGAGGATGTAGTTACCTCACACACTGTACATATCACT
Organism: Engystomops pustulosus; assembly: GCF_040894005.1. Lineage (NCBI taxonomy): Eukaryota > Metazoa > Chordata > Amphibia > Anura > Leptodactylidae > Engystomops > Engystomops pustulosus. The sequence continues at coordinate 130,613 of NW_027284980.1, forward strand.
GATATATATGAGGGTGTAGTTACCACATACACTGTACATATCACTGATATATATGAGGGTGTAGTTACCCCATACAGTGTACATATCACTGATATATATGAGGATGTAGTTACCTCATACACTGTACATATCACTGATATATATGAGGATGTAGTTACCTCATACACTGTACATATCACTGATATATATATGAGGATGTAGTTACCTCATACACTGTACATATCACTGATATATATGAGGATGTAGTTACCTCATACACTGTACATATCACTGATATATATGAGGATGTAGTTACCTCATACACTGTACATATCACTGATATATATGAGGATGTAGTTACCTCATACACTGTACATATCACTGATATATATGAGGGTGTAGTTACCTCATACACTGTACATATCACTGATATATATGAGGATGTAGTTACCTCATACACTGTACATATCACTGATATATATGAGGATGTAGTTACCTCATACACTGTACATATCACTGATATATATGAGGATGTAGTTACCTCATACACTGTACATATCACTGATATATATGAGGATGTAGTTACCTCATACACTGTACATATCACTGATATATATGAGGATGTAGTTACCTCATACACTGTACATATCACTGATATATATGAGGATGTAGTTACCTCATACACTGTACATATCACTGATATATATGAGGGTGTAGTTACCTCATACACTGTACATATCACTGATATATATGAGGGTGTAGTTACCTCATGCACTGTACATATCACTGATATATATGAGGAGGTAGTTACCTCATACACTGTACATATCACTGATATATATGAGGATGTAGTTACCTCATATACTGTACATATCACTGATATATATGAGGGTGTAGTTACCTCATACACTGTACATATCACTGATATATATGAGGATGTAGTTACCTCATACATTGTACATATCACTGATATATATGAGGAGGTAGTTACCTCATACACTGTACATATCACTGATATATATGAGGATGTAGTTACCTCATATACTGTACATATCACTGATATATATGAGGGTGTAGTTACCTCATACACTGTACATATCACTGGTATATATGAGGGTGTAGTTACCTCATACACTGTACATATCACTGGTATATATGAGGGTGTAGTTACCTCATACACTGTACATATCACTGATATATATGAGGAGGTAGTTACCTCATACACTGTACATATCACTGATATATATGAGGATGTAGTTACCTCATATACTGTACATATCACTGATATATATGAGGGTGTAGTTACCTCATACACTGTACATATCACTGATATATATGAGGATGTAGTTACCTCATACACTGTACATATCACTGATATATATGAGGGTGTAGTTACCTCACACACTGTACATATCACTGATATATATGAGGATGTAGTTACCCCATACACTGTACATATCACTGATATATATGAGGATGTAGTTACCTCACACACTGTACATATCACTGATATATATGAGGGTGTAGTTACCTCATACACTGTACATATCACTGGTATATATGAGGGTGTAGTTACCTCATACACTGTACATATCACTGATATATATGAGGAGGTAGTTACCTCATACACTGTACATATCACTGATATATATGAGGATGTAGTTACCTCATACACTGTACATATCACTGATATATATGAGGATGTAGTTACCTCATACACTGTACATATCACTGATATATATGAGGGTGTAGTTACCTCACACACTGTACATATCACTGATATATATGAGGATGTAGTTACCCCATACACTGTACATATCACTGATATATATGAGGATGTAGTTACCTCACACACTGTACATATCACTGATATATATGAGGGTGTAGTTACCACATACACTGTACATATCACTGATATATATGAGGGTGTAGTTACCCCATACACTGTACATATCACTGATATATATGAGGATGTAGTTACCTCATACACTGTACATATCACTGATATATATGAGGATGTAGTTACCTCATACACTGTACATATCACTGATATATATGAGGATGTAGTTACCTCATACACTGTACATATCACTGATATATATGAGGATGTAGTTACCTCATACACTGTACATATCACTGATATATATGAGGATGTAGTTACCTCATACACTGTACATATAACTGATATATATGAGGGTGTAGTTACCTCATACACTGTACATATCACTGATATATATGAGGGTGTAGTTACCTCACACACTGTACATATCACTGATATATATGAGGAGGTAGTTACCTCACACACAGTACATATCACTGATATATATGAGGGTGTAGTTACCTTATACACTGTACATATCACTGATATATATATGAGGATGTAGTTACCTCATACACTGTACATATCACTGATATATATGAGGGTGTAGTTACCTCATACACTGTACATATCACTGGTATATATGAGGGTGTAGTTACCCCATACACTGTACATATCACTGATATATATGAGGAGGTAGTTACCTCATACACTGTACATATCACTGATATATATGAGGATGTAGTTACCTCATACACTGTACTTATCACTGGTATATATGAGGGTGTAGTTACCTCATACACTGTACATATCACTGATATATATGGGGTGTAGTTACCTTATACACTGTACATATCACTGATATATATATGAGGATGTAGTTACCTCACACACTGTACATATCACTGATATATATGGGGGGTAGTTACCTCATACACTGTACATATCACTGATATATATGAGGATGTAGTTGCCTCATACACTGTACATATCACTGATATATATGAGGATGTAGTTACCTCATACATTGTACATATCACTGATATATTTGAGGATGTAGTTACCTCATACCCTGTACATATCACTGGTATATAGGAGGATGTAGTTACCTCATACACTGTACATATCACTGATATATATGAGGATGTAGTTACCTCATACACTGTACATATCACTGATATATATGAGGGTGTAGTTACCTCATACACTGTACATATCACTGATATATATGAGGGTGTAGTTACTTCACACACTGTACATATCACTGATATATATGAGGATGTAGTTACCTCACACACTGTACATATCACTGATATATATGAGGGTGTAGTTACCTCATACATTGTACATATCACTGATATATATGAGGATGTAGTTACCTCATACACTGTACATATCACTGATATATATGAGGATGTAGTTGCCTCATACACTGTACATATCACTGATATATATGGGGATGTAGTTACCTCACACACTGTACATATCACTGATATATATGAGGATGTAGTTACCTCACACACTGTACATATCACTGATATATATGAGGATGTAGTTACCTCATACACTGTACATATCACTGATATATATGAGGATGTAGTTACCACATACATTGTACATACCACTGATATATATGAGGGTGTAGTTACCTCATACACTGTACATATCACTGATATATATGAGGGTGTAGTTACCTTATACACTGTACATATCACTGATATATATGAGGAGGTAGTTACCTCATACACTGTACATATCACTGATATATATGAGGATGTAGTTACCTCATACACTGTACATATCACTGATATATATGAGGATGTAGTTACCTCATACATTGTACATATCACTGATATATATGAGGGTGTAGTTACCTCATACACTGTACATATCACTGATATATATGAGGGTGTAGTTACCTCATACACTGTACATATCACTGATATATATGAGGGTGTAGTTACCTCATACACTGTACATATCACTGACATATATGAGGATGTAGTTACCTCATACACTGTACATATCACTGATATATATGAGGGTGTAGTTACCTCATACACTGTACATATCACTGATATATATGAGGGTGTATTTACCTCATACACTGTACATATCACTGATATATATGAGGAGGTAGTTACCTCATACACTGTACATATCACTGATATATATGAGGATGTAGTTACCACATACATTGTACATACCACTGATATATATGAGGGTGTAGTTACCTCATACACTGTACATATCACTGATATATATGAGGGTGTAGTTACCTTATACACTGTACATATCACTGATATATATGAGGAGGTAGTTACCTCATACACTGTACATATCACTGATATATATGAGGATGTAGTTACCTCATACACTGTACATATCACTGATATATATGAGGGTGTAGTTACCTCATACACTGTACATATCACTGATATATATGAGGGTGTAGTTACCTCATACACTGTACATATCACTGATATATATGAGGAGGTAGTTACCTCATACACTGTACATATCACTGATATATATGAGGAGGTAGTTACCTCATACACTGTACATATCACTGATATATATGAGGATATAGGGATTGGATGAGGAAGGGATTTAGGGGTTGTGTTGGCATGTGTATGGACTGGATGTAGCGGTTTTGTTGGCATGTGTATGGACTGGATGTAGCGGTTGTGTTGGCATGTGTATGGACTGGATGTAGCGGTTGTGTTGGCATGTGTATGGACTGGATGTAGTGGTTGTGTTGGCTTGTGTATGGACTGGATGTTGCGGTTGTGTTGGCATGTGTATGGACTGGATGTAGCGGTTGTGTTGGCATGTGTATGGACTGGATGTAGTGGTTGTGTTGGCATGTGTATGGACTGGATGTAGCGGTTGTGTCGGCATGTGTATGGACTGGATGTAGCGGTTGTGTTAGCATGTGTATGGACTGGATGTAGCGGTTGTGACGGCATGTGTATGGACTGGATGTAGCGGTTGTGTTGGCATGTGTCATACACTGTACATATCACTGATATATATGAGGATGTAGTTACCTCATACACTGTACATATCACTGATATATATGAGGATGTAGTTACCTCATACATTGTACATATCACTGATATATATGAGGATGTAGTTACCTCATACACTGTACATATCACTGATATATATGAGGGTGTAGTTACCTCATACACTGTACATATCACTGATATATATGAGGATGTAGTTACCTCATACACTGTACATATCACTGATATATATGGGGGTGTAGTTACCTCATACACTGTACATATCACTGATATATATGGGGTGTAGTTACCTTATACACTGTACATATCACTGATATATATGAGGATGTAGTTACCTCACACACTGTACATATCACTGATATATATGATGATGTAGTTACCTCATACACTGTACATATCACTGATATATATGAGGATGTAGTTACCTCATACACTGTACATATCACTGATATATATGAGGATGTAGTTACCTCATACACTGTACATATCACTGATATATATATCAGTGATATGTACAGTGTATGAGGTAACTACATCCTCATATATATCAGTGATATGTACAGTGTATGAGGTAACTACATCCTCATATATATCAGTGATATGTACAGTGTATGAGGTAACTACATCCTCATATATATCAGTGATATGTACAGTGTATGAGGTAACTACACCCTCATATATATCAGTGATATGTACAGTGTATGAGGTAACTACACCCTCATATATATCAGTGATATGTACAGTGTATGAGGTAACTACCTCCTCATATATATCAGTGATATGTACAGTGTATGAGGTAACTACATCCTCATATATATCAGTGATATGTACAGTGTATGGGGTAACTACATCCTCATATATATCAGTGATATGTACAGTGTGTGAGGTAACTACCTCCTCATATATATCAGTGATATGTACTGTGTGTGAGGTAACTACCTCCTCATATATATCAGTGATATGTACAGTGTGTGAGGTAACTACACCCTCATGTATATCAGTGATATGTACAGTGTATGAGGTAACTACACCCTCATATATGAGGGTGTAGTTACCTCATACACTGTACATATCACTGATATACATGAGGGTGTAGTTACCTCACACACTGTACATATCACTGATATATATGAGGAGGTAGTTACCTCACACACAGTACATATCACTGATATATATGAGGAGGTAGTTACCTCACACACTGTACATATCACTGATATATATGAGGATGTAGTTACCCCATACACTGTACATATCACTGATATATATGAGGATGTAGTTACCTCATACACTGTACATATCACTGATATATATGAGGAGGTAGTTACCTCATACACTGTACATATCACTGATATATATGAGGGTGTAGTTACCTCATACACTGTACATATCACTGATATATATGAGGGTGTAGTTACCTCATACACTGTACATATCACTGATATATATGAGGATGTAGTTACCTCATACACTGTACATATCACTGATATATATGAGGGTGTAGTTACCTCATACACTGTACATATCACTGATATATATGAGGGTGTAGTTACCTCATACACTGTACATATCACTGATATATATGATGGTGTAGTTACCTCATACACTGTACATATCACTGATATATATGAGGATGTAGTTACCTCATACACTGTACATATCACTGATATATATAAGGGTGTAGTTACCTCATACACTGTACATATCACTGATATATATGAGGGTGTAGTTACCTCATACACTGTACATATCACTGGTATATATGAGGATGTAGTTACCTCATACACTGTACATATCACTGATATATATGAGGATGTAGTTACCCCATACACTGTACATATCACTGATATATATGAGGATGTAGTTACCTCATACACTGTACATATCACTGATATATATGAGGATGTAGTTACCTCATACACTGTACATATCACTGATATATATGAGGATATAGGGATTGGATGAGGAAGGGATTTAGGGGTTGTGTTGGCATGTGTATGGACTGGATGTAGCGGTTTTGTTGGCATGTGTATGGACTGGATGTAGCGGTTGTGTTGGCATGTGTATGGACTGGATGTAGCGGTTGTGTTGGCATGTGTATGGACTGGATGTAGTGGTTGTGTTGGCATGTGTATGGACTGGATGTTGCGGTTGTGTTGGCATGTGTATGGACTGGATGTAGCGGTTGTGTTGGCATGTGTATGGACTGGATGTAGTGGTTGTGTTGGCATGTGTATGGACTGGATGTAGCGGTTGTGTCGGCATGTGTATGGACTGGATGTAGCGGTTGTGTTAGCATGTGTGTGGACTGGATGTAGCGGTTGTGTCGGCATGTGTATGGACTGGATGTAGCGGTTGTGTCGGCATGTGTATGGACTGGATGTAGCGGTTGTGTCGGCATGTGTATGGACTGGATGTAGCGGTTGTGTCGGCATGTGTATGGACTGGATGTAGCGGTTGTGTTGGCATGTGTATGGACTGGATGTAGCGGTTGTGTTGGCATGTGTATGGACTGGATGTAGCGGTTGTGTCGGCATGTGTATGGACTGGATGTAGCGGTTGTGTCGGCATGTGTATGGACTGGATGTAGCGGTTGTGTCGGCATGTGTATGGACTGGATGTAGCGGTTGTGTCGGCATGTGTATGGACTGGATGTAGCGGTTGTGTTGGCATGTGTATGGACTGGATGTAGCGGTTGTGTTGGCATGTGTATGGACTGGATGTAGCGGTTGTGTTGGCATGTGTATGGACTGGATGTAGCGGTTGTGTTGGCATGTGTATGGACTGGATGTAGCGGTTGTGTCGGCATGTGTATGGACTGGATGTAGCGGTTGTGTCGGCATGTGTATGGACTGGATGTAGCGGTTGTGTTGGCATGTGTCATACACTGTACATATCACTGGTATATATGAGGATGTAGTTACCTCATACACTGTACATATCACTGATATATATGAGGATGTAGTTACCTCACACACTGTACATATCACTGATATATATGAGGATGTAGTTACCTCATACACTGTACATATCACTGATATATATGAGGAGGTAGTTACCTCATACACTGTACATATCACTGATATATATGAGGATGTAGTTACCTCATACACTGTACATATCACTGATATATATGAGGATGTAGTTACCTCATACACTGTACATATCACTGATATATATGAGGATGTAGTTACCTCATACACTGTACATATCACTGATATATATGAGGGTGTAGTTACCTCATACACTGTACATATCACTGATATATATGAGGGTGTAGTTACCTCACACACTGTACATATCACTGATATATATGAGGAGGTAGTTACCTCACACACAGTACATATCACTGATATATATGAGGAGGTAGTTACCTCACACACTGTACATATCACTGATATATATGAGGATGTAGTTACCCCATACACTGTACATATCACTGATATATATGAGGATGTAGTTACCTCATACACTGTACATATCACTGATATATATGAGGATGTAGTTACCTCATACACTGTACATATCACTGATATATATGAGGGTGTAGTTACCTCATACACTGTACATATCACTGGTATATATGAGGGTGTAGTTACCTCATACACTGTACATATCACTGATATATATGAGGATGTAGTTACCTCATACACTGTACATATCACTGATATATATGAGGATGTAGTTACCTCATACACTGTACATATCACTGATATATATGAGGATATAGGGATTGGATGAGGAAGGGATTTAGGGGTTGTGTTGGCATGTGTATGGACTGGATGTAGCGGTTTTGTTGGCATGTGTATGGACTGGATGTAGCGGTTGTGTTGGCATGTGTATGGACTGGATGTAGTGGTTGTGTTGGCATGTGTATGGACTGGATGTTGCGGTTGTGTTGGCATGTGTATGGACTGGATGTAGTGGTTGTGTTGGCATGTGTATGGACTGGATGTAGCGGTTGTGTCGGCATGTGTATGGACTGGATGTAGCGGTTGTGTTAGCATGTGTATGGACTGGATGTAGCGGTTGTGTTGGCATGTGTATGGACTGGATGTAGTGGTTGTGTTGGCATGTGTATGGACTGGATGTAGTGGTTGTGTTGGCATGTGTATGGACTGGATGTAGCGGTTGTGTTAGCATGTGTATGGTCTGGGTTGTAGCGGTTGTGTTGGCCTGTGCATGTCTGGCCTGTGCATGTCTGGCCTGTGCATGTCTGGCCTGTGCATGTCTGGGTTGTAGCGGTTGTGTTGGCCTGTGCATGTCTGGGTTGTAGCGGTTGTGTTGGCATGTGCATGTCTGGGTTGTAGCGGTTGTAGCGGTTGTGTTGGCCTGTGCATGTCTGGGTTGTAGCGGTTGTAGCGGTTGTGTTAGGCTGTGTATGGACTGGATGTAGCGGTTGTGTTAGCATGTGTATGGACTGGTTGTAGCGGTTGTGTTAGCATGTGTATGGATTGGTTGTGTTAGCCTGGGGTGAAGTGTCGTTGTTGTACTTTGAACATGTAGATGTGAACTTTTGTATCTCAGAATGTTCTGATGCTATGAGTCTGTGTAGCTTTTGGAACCTGACTTTGAGAATCTATGTTCCTCAGAGCCTCGCTTGGGTTTGTCACCCACATATTCTCTATTCATCACTCATGATCACACGAGATTGGTTGTTGTCATGTGGTTTTTCATGGGAAGTTACCTGAGTGCAGAACAACCTTTATTCTTCAGACCACAGCCATCTTTAAATGGTATTTTGATGTTGTAGCAGATATTGTACATGGCATAACTAGGGAACCCCTCAGATAGCACCACCATAATGGAAGAGACAGGTATCAATAGTGGTCAATAGGGTTAGAGACTGCACCAGACAGTATATTATCATGTGATGAGACATCTGCCCCTGCTGTCAATCCTGCTTAGATGAGTAAGTAGTAGATAAAGGAGATGATGGGCAGATGACGAGGAGAAGATGAGCAGTTGACGGGCAGTTGACGGGCAGTTGACGGGCAGATGACGGGCAGATGAGGAGAAGATGAGGAGGAGGAGAAGATGAGGAGGAGAAGATGAGGAGGAGGAGAAGATGAGGAGGAGAAGAGGAGGAGAAGAGGAGGAGGAGGAGAAGAGGAGGAGGAGGAGGAGGAGAAGAGGAGGAGGAGGAGAAGAGGAGGAGGAGGAGGAGAAGAGGAGGAGGAGGAGAAGAGGAGGAGGAGGAGAAGAGGAGGAGGAGGAGAAGAGGAGGAGGAGGAGGAGAAGATGAGGAGGAGGAGGAGAAGATGAGGAGGAGGAGGAGAAGATGAGGAGGAGGAGGAGAAGATGAGGAGGAGGAGGAGAAGATGAGGAGGAGGAGGAGAAGAGGAGGAGGAGGAGAAGATGAGGAGGAGGAGGAGAAGATGAGGAGGAGGAGGAGAAGATGAGGAGGAGGAGGAGAAGATGAGGAGGAGGAGGAGAAGAGGAGGAGGAGAAGATGAGGAGGAGGAGGAGAAGATGAGGAGGAGGAGGAGAAGATGAGGAGGAGGAGAAGATGAGGAGGAGGAGAAGATGAGGAGGAGGAGGAGAAGATGATGAGGAGGAGGAGGAGGAGAAGATGAGGAGGAGGAGGGGCAGACGATGGAAGACAATGGAAGATGATGGGCAGACGATGGAAGACAATGGAAGATGATGGGCAGACGATGGAAGACAATGGAAGATGATGGGCAGACGATGGAAGACAATGGAAGATGATGGGCAGACGATGGAAGACAATGGAAGATGATGGGCAGACGATGGAAGACAATGGAAGATGATGGGCAGACGATGGGAGACAATGGAAGATGATGGGCAGACGATGGGAGACAATGGAAGATGATGGGCAGACGATGGGAGACAATGGAAGATGATGGGCAGACGATGGGAGACAATGGAAGATGATGGGCAGACGATGGGAGACAATGGAAGATGATGGGCAGACGATGGGAGACAATGGAAGATGATGGGCAGACGATGGGAGACAATGGAAGATGATGGGCAGACGATGGGAGACAATGGAAGATGATGGGCAGACGATGGGAGACAATGGAAGATGATGGGCAGACGATGGGAGACAATGGAAGATGATGGGCAGACGATGGGAGACAATGGAAGATGATGGGCAGACGATGGGAGACAATGGAAGATGATGGGCAGACGATGGGAGACAATGGAAGATGATGGGCAGACGATGGGAGACAATGGAAGATGATGGGCAGACGATGGGAGACAATGGAAGATGATGGGCAGACGATGGGAGACAATGGAAGATGATGGGCAGACGATGGGAGACAATGGAAGATGATGGGCAGACGATGGGAGACAATGGAAGATGATGGGCAGACGATGGGAGACAATGGAAGATGATGGGCAGACGATGGGAGACAATGGAAGATGATGGGCAGACGATGGGAGACAATGGAAGATGATGGGCAGACGATGGGAGACAATGGAAGATGATGGGCAGACGATGGGAGACAATGGAAGATGATGGGCAGACGATGGGAGACAATGGAAGATGATGGGCAGACGATGGGAGACAATGGAAGATGATGGGCAGACGATGGGAGACAATGGAAGATGATGGGCAGACGATGGGAGACAATGGAAGATGATGGGCAGACGATGGGAGACAATGGAAGATGATGGGCAGACGATGGGAGACAATGGAAGATGATGGGCAGACGATGGGAGACAATGGAAGATGATGGGCAGACGATGGGAGACAATGGAAGATGATGGGCAGACGATGGGAGACAATGGAAGATGATGGGCAGACGATGGAAGACAATGGAAGATGATGGGCGTATGATGGACAGATGAGTGCTGCCCAATGGCAATACAGTGAAGAAATCGGCAGAAGTGACAGAAGCAAAAGGAGGATAGAAAAGGAAGAAAAGAAAATAGAGAAGACTTGAAACACTTAAGTTATAAAGTGAAGGATCTGGTTCACTCTGCGGGAGGTCAGTAGGTGGAGAGGTAAATAGTACAGTATGTAGCCCCCTCCTCAATAGGCCTGAGACATTCTATGGAGTATAGATGGATAGAGGCTACAGACCCCATACATTATAGGGGTCCTCAGCTTATTCTAAGGAGTGTATATGGACCCCATACATTATAGGGGTCCTCAGCTTATTCTATGGAGTGTATATGGACCCCATACATTATAGGGGTCCTCAGCTTATTCTATGGAGTGTATATGGACCCCATACATTATAGGGGTCCTCAGCTTATTCTATGGAGTATAGATGGACCCCATACATTATAGGGGTCCTCAGTTTATTCTATGGAGTATAGAGGGACCCCATACATTATAGGGGTCCTCAGCTTATTCTATGGAGTATAGATGGACCCCATACATTATAGGGGTCCTCAGCTTATTCTATGGAGTATAGAGGGACCCAATACATTATAGGGGTCCTCAGCTTATTCTATGGAGTGTATATGGACCCAATACATTATAGGGGTCCTCAGCTTATTCTATGGAGTATAGAGGGACCCAATACATTATAGGGGCCCTCAGCTTATTCTATGGAGTATAGAGGGACCCAATACATTATAGGGGTCCTCAGCTTATTCTATGGAGTATAGAGGGACCCAATACATTATAGGGGTCCTCAGCTTATTCTATGGAGTATAGATGGACCCCATACATTATAGGGGCCCTCAGCTTATTCTATGGAGTATAGAGGGACCCCATACATTATAGGGGTCCTCAGCTTATTCTATGGAGTATAGAGGGACCCAATACATTATAGGGGTCCTCAGCTTATTCTATGGAGTATAGAGGGACCCAATACATTATAGGGGTCCTCAGCTTATTCTATGGAGTATAGATGGACCCAATACATTATAGGGGTCCTCAGCTTATTCTATGGAGTATAGAGGGACCAAATAAATGATAGGGGTCCTCAGCTTATTCTATGGAGTATAGAGGGACCCATACATTATAGGGGCCCTCAGCTTATTCTATGGAGTATAGAGGGACCCCATACATTATAGGGGTCCTCAGCTTATTCTATGGAGTATAGAGGGACCCAATACATTTTAGGGGTCCTCAGCTTATTCTATGGAGTATAGAGGGACCCCATACATTATAGGGGTCCTCAGCTTATTCTATGGAGTATAGAGGGACCCAATACATTATAGGGGTCCTCAGCTTATTCTATGGAGTATAGAGGGACCCAATACATTATAGGGGCCCTCAGCTTATTCTATGGAGTATAGATGGATGTAGACTACAGACCCCATACATTATAGGGGTCCTCAGCTTATTCTATGGAGTATAGAGGGACCCAATACATTATAGGGGTCCTCAGCTTATTCTATGGAGTATAGATGGGCCCCATACATTATAGGGGTCCTCAGCTTATTCTATGGAGTATAGAGGGACCCAATACATTATAGGGGTCCTCAGCTTATTCTATGGAGTATAGATGGGCCCCATACATTATAGGGGTCCTCAGCTTATTCTATGGAGTATAGAGGGACCCAATAAATTATAGGGGTCCTCAGCTTATTCTATGGAGTATAGATGGACCAAATACATTATAGGGGTCCTCAGCTTATTCTATGGAGTATAGAGGGACCCAATACATTATAGGGGTCCTCAGCTTATTCTATGGAGTATAGAGGGACCCCATACATTATAGGGGTCCTCAGCTTATTCTATGGAGTATAGAGGGACCCAATACATTATAGGGGCCCTCAGCTTATTCTATGGAGTATAGAGGGACCCCATATATTATAGGGGCCCTCAGCTTATTCTATGGAGTGTAGATGGACCCCATACATTATAGGGGTCCTCAGCTTATTCTATGGAGTATAGAGGGACCCAATACATTATAGGGGCCCTCAGCTTATTCTATGGAGTATAGAGGGACCCCATACATTATAGGGGCCCTCAGCTTATTCTATGGAGTATAGATGGACCAAATACATTATAGGGGTCCTCAGCTTATTCTATGGAGTATAGAGGGACCAAATACATTATAGGGGTCCTCAGCTTATTCTATGGAGTATAGAGGGACCCCATACATTATAGGGGTCCTCAGCTTATTCTATGGAGTATATATGGACCCCATATATTATAGGGGTCCTCAGCTTATTCTATGGAGTATAGATGGACCCCATACATTATAGGGGTCCTCAGCTTATTCTATGGAGTATAGAGGGACCCAATACATTATAGGGGTCCTCAGCTTATTCTATGGAGTATAGATGGGCCCCATACATTATAGGGGTCCTCAGCTTATTCTATGGAGTATAGAGGGACCCAATACATTATAGGGGTCCTCAGCTTATTCTATGGAGTATAGATGGGCCCCATACATTATAGGGGTCCTCAGCTTATTCTATGGAGTATAGAGGGACCCAATACATTATAGGGGTCCTCAGCTTATTCTATGGAGTATAGAGGGACCCCATACATTATAGGGGTCCTCAGCTTATTCTATGGAGTATAGAGGGACCCAATACATTATAGGGGCCCTCAGCTTATTCTATGGAGTATAGAGGGACCCCATATATTATAGGGGCCCTCAGCTTATTCTATGGAGTGTAGATGGACCCCATACATTATAGGGGTCCTCAGCTTATTCTATGGAGTATAGAGGGACCCAATACATTATAGGGGCCCTCAGCTTATTCTATGGAGTATAGAGGGACCCCATACATTATAGGGGCCCTCAGCTTATTCTATGGAGTATAGAGGGACCCCATACATTATAGGGGTCCTCAGCTTATTCTATGGAGTATATATGGACCCCATATATTATAGGGGTCCTCAGTTTCATTTCTGGGGGTTGATACTGTTTTCACCCCTGTTCTTGCCTTTCCCCATCCAGGTAGGTTACTCGGACACTTACCTCCTCTGCAGGATGTCAGCTCTGCTGACAAGTTTTCTTGAAGTGTGGTTTAGTTTCTTCTCGTCTCGTTGTATGTAATTTGCACTGCGCAACACTTCCTGCATGACAGATCTACTGGCGAGAGAGTCTGCCCTATATATATATATATCCTGCCCATACTTCTATACTAGACATATAGAAAATGCTTACAGAGCTACTGCTATACAACACTCATGAATACTACTGCTAAACTGCACTTATAAATAATACTGCTATACTAGGTACAAAGATAATACCTCACTGCCAAACACATACATAACACTGCAACACTGGACTCAAAGATAATACTGCTATACTACACATATAGATAACACTGCTATACTACACATATAGATAATACTGCTATACTACACATATACATAATACTGCTATACTACACATATAAATAACACTGCTATACTACACATATAGATAACACTGCTATACTACACATATACATAACACTGCTATACTGCACATATACATAACACTGCTATACTACACATATACATAACACTGCTATACTGCACATATACATAATACTGCTATACTACACATATACATAATACTGCTATACTGCACATATACATAATACTGCTATACTAAACATATACATAATACTGCTATACTACACATATACATAATACTGCTATACTACACATATACATAATACTGCTATACTACACATATACATAACACTGCTATACTACACATATACATAACACTGCTATACTACACATATACATAACACTGCTATACTGCACATATACATAACACTGCTATACTACACATATACATAACACTGCTATACTACACATATACATAATACTGCTATACTACACATATAGATAATACTGCTATACTACACATATACATAACACTGCTATACTACACATATACATAACACTGCTATACTACACATATACATAACACTGCTATACTACACATATACATAACACTGCTATACTACACATATACATAATACTGCTATACTGCACATATACATAATACTGCTATACTAAACATAGACATAACACTGCTATACTACACATATACATAACACTGCTATACTACACATATACATAACACTGCTATACTACACATATACATAACACTGCTATACTACACATATACATAACACTGCTATACTACACATATAGATAACACTGCTATACTACACATATACATAACACTGCTATACTACACATATACATAATACTGCTATACTACACATATACATAACACTGCTATACTACACATATACATAACACTGCTATACTACACATATACATAACACTGCTATACTACACATATACATAACACTGCTATACTACACATATAGATAACACTGCTATACTACACATATACATAACACTGCTATACTACACATATACATAACACTGCTATACTACACATATAGATAACACTGCTATACTACACATATACATAACACTGCTATACTACACATATACATAACACTGCTATACTACACATATACATAACACTGCTATACTACACATATACATAACACTGCTATACTACACATATAGATAACACTGCTATACTACACATATACATAATACTGCTATACTACACATATACATAACACTGCTATACTACACATATAGATAACACTGCTATACTACACATATACATAACACTGCTATACTACACATATACATAACACTGCTATACTACACATATACATAACACTGCTATACTACACATATACATAACACTGCTATACTACACATATACATAATACTGCTATACTACACATATACATAATACTGCTATACTACACATATACATAACACTGCTATACTACACATATACATAACACTGCTATACTACACATATACATAACACTGCTATACTACACATATAGATAACACTGCTATACTACACATATACATAACACTGCTATACTACACATATACATAACACTGCTATACTACACATATAGATAACACTGCTATACTACACATATACATAACACTGCTATACTACACATATACATAACACTGCTATACTACACATATACATAACACTGCTATACTACACATATACATAACACTGCTATACTACACATATACATAACACTGCTATACTACACATATACATAATACTGCTATACTACACATATACATAATACTGCTATACTACACATATACATAACACTGCTATACTACACATATAGATAACACTGCTATACTACACATATACATAACACTGCTATACTACACATATACATAACACTGCTATACTACACATATACATAACACTGCTATACTACACATATACATAACACTGCTATACTGCACATATACATAACACTGCTATACTACACATATACATAATACTGCTATACTACACATATACATAATACTGCTATACTACACATATACATAACACTGCTATACTACACATATACATAACACTGCTATACTACACATATACATAACACTGCTATACTACACATATACATAACACTGCTATACTACACATATACATAACACTGCTATACTACACATATACATAACACTGCTATACTACACATATACATAATACTGCTATACTACACATATACATAACACTGCTATACTACACATATACATAACACTGCTATACTACACATATACATAATACTGCTATACTACACATATACATAACACTGCTATACTACACATATACATAACACTGCTATACTACACATATACATAACACTGCTATACTACACATATACATAACACTGCTATACTACACATATACATAACACTGCTATACTACACATATACATAATACTGCTATACTACACATATACATAATACTGCTATACTACACATATACATAACACTGCTATACTACACATATACATAACACTGCTATACTACACATATACATAATACTGCTATACTGCACATATACATAATACTGCTATACTAAACATAGACATAACACTGCTATACTACACATATACATAACACTGCTATACTACACATATACATGACACTGCTATACTACACATATACTGCTATACTACACATATACATAACACTGCTATACTACACATATACATAACACTGCTATACTACACATATACATAACACTGCTATACTACACATATACATAACACTGCTAGACTACACATATACATAACACTGCTATACTACACATATACATAACACTGCTATACTACACATATACATAACACTGCTATACTACACATATACATAATACTGCTATACTACACATATACATAACACTGCTATACTACACATATACATAACACTGCTATACTACACATATACATAATACTGCTATACTACACATATACATAACACTGCTATACTACACATATACATAACACTGCTATACTACACATATACATAACACTGCTATACTACACATATACATAACACTGCTATACTACACATATACATAACACTGCTATACTACACATATACATAATACTGCTATACTACACATATACATAATACTGCTATACTAAACATAGACATAACACTGCTATACTACACATATACATAACACTGCTATACTACACATATACATAACACTGCTATACTACACATATACATAACACTGCTATACTACACATATACATAACACTGCTATACTACACATATACATAATACTGCTATACTACACATATACATAATACTGCTATACTACACATATACATAACACTGCTATACTACACATATACATAATACTGCTATACTACACATATACATAACACTGCTATACTACACATATAGATAACACTGCTATACTACACATATACATAACACTGCTATACTACACATATACATAATACTGCTATACTACACATATAGATAACACTGCTATACTACACATATACATAACACTGCTATACTACACATATACATAATACTGCTATACTACACATATACATAACACTGCTATACTACACATATACATAATACTGCTATACTACACATATACATAATACTGCTATACTACACATATAGATAACACTGCTATACTACACATATACATAACACTGCTATACTACACATATACATAATACTGCTATACTACACATATACATAATACTGCTATACTACACATATAGATAACACTGCTATACTACACATATACATAACACTGCTATACTACACATATACATAACACTGCTATACTACACATATACATAACACTGCTATACTACACATATACATAACACTGCTATACTACACATATACATAACACTGCTATACTACACATATACATAATACTGCTATACTACACATATACATAATACTGCTATACTACACATATACATAACACTGCTATACTACACATATACATAACACTGCTATACTACACATATACATAATACTGCTATACTACACATATACATAACACTGCTATACTACACATATACATAACACTGCTATACTACACATATACATAACACTGCTATACTACACATATACATAACACTGCTATACTACACATATACATAACACTGCTATACTACACATATACATAATACTGCTATACTACACATATACATAACACTGCTATACTACACATATACATAACACTGCTATACTACACATATACATAATACTGCTATACTACACATATACATAACACTGCTATACTACACATATACATAACACTGCTATACTACACATATACATAATACTGCTATACTACACATATACATAACACTGCTATACTACACATATACATAACACTGCTATACTGCACATGTACATAACACTGCTATACTACACATATACATAACACTGCTATACTACACATATAGATAATACTGCTATACTACACATATACATAACACTGCTATACTACACATATACATAACACTGCTATACTACACATATACATAACACTGCTATACTACACATATACATAACACTGCTATACTACACATATACATAACAATGCTATACTACACATATACATAACACTGCTATACTACACATATACATAATACTGCTATACTACACATATACATAATACTGCTATACTACACATATACATAATACTGCTATACTACACATATACATAATACTGCTATACTACACATATAGATAACACTGCTATACTACACATATAGATAACACTGCTATACTACACATATACATAACACTGCTATACTACACATATACATAACACTGCTATACTACACATATACATAATACTGCTATACTACACATATACATAATACTGCTATACTACACATATACATAATACTGCTATACTACACATATACATAACACTGCTATACTACACATATACATAACACTGCTATACTACACATATACATAATACTGCTATACTACACATATACATAATACTGCTATACTACACATATACATAACAATGCTATACTACACATATACATAACACTGCTATACTACACATATACATAATACTGCTATACTACACATATACATAACACTGCTATACTACACATATACATAACACTGCTATACTACACATATACATAACACTGCTATACTACACATATACATAACACTGCTATACTACACATATACATAACACTGCTATACTACACATATACATAACACTGCTATACTACACATATACATAATACTGCTATACTACACATATACATAATACTGCTATACTACACATATACATAACACTGCTATACTACACATATACATAATACTGCTATACTACACATATACATAATACTGTTATACTACACATATACATAACACTGCTATACTACACATATACATAACACTGCTATACTACACATATACATAATACTGCTATACTACACATATACATAACACTGCTATACTACACATAGACATAATACTGCTATACTACACGAGAGGGACTTTGGAAAAATTAAAGTTACCCCGATCGAACAAATTCCACGAGATACCAGGAATAGAATTAAAACATTAAACCGAAGAGAATCCTACTGGATTTTCAGACTAGATACTCTTCACCCCTACGGGCTAAACGAAACAATAGAATCGGTATAATAAGAGATGAACATCTCACTTCCACATAGGACTTCTAACAATGACACACAAGGACAATAAAACCTTAATAAATGGGGCATCTATGAAAACTTACCCCTTTAAGTTCAGATGATCTCTAGACGACTCCCGAGACTCTATTTATACTTACCTCATGCAGCCGATAGAAAGAAACTACTAATCATCTCACCGAAGAACTACAGGTCTTTTGTCCCATCACGGCTTCCATAGCGTATCATGTTGCTAAGCCAACCCTCAAAACAACTCCGGGGCCCATGCTACCGCTATGGTGGCTTCACTAATCTGCGCTAAACAAGCACACAATAGAGCAATTTAAATTACAATAAGTCCTTTTGACTGCATCCTTCCACTTTCTCTATAATATACTTGCCTAGAAGACATTTCTCTAATTAGGCCTGCTACGGACTTCCCCGACTTCCTGATACTCCTTGAGTAGATCTAGTTGCCATGGGAACCAAGACACGCCACATCTCCCGGTATGTTATGTAGCTGTCTCCACATACAAACAATGGGGAATAACATACACTGTTCATTATAAAATATGTTTATGCTGTGTTCCCAAGTATAATGTGGTAGATTTTTCCTGCTAATAGACCATATTGAACGGCGCCCGGTAACCCGCCGAGCCCCGTTCATCACATGACCGGAAACCACTATGAGCCTCACTTTCATGTATATTTCTCATATGTATATAAGCCCCTTCTAAATGTAATGTATTCTTATGCCTGACGAAACGCGTAGCAATAAACTTTAGCACTTTTAACAAGACCTACCGGGGAGTTTATTCCGTGATAAGCGCCACCGCACCCCGTTCCAGGACTGGAATTCAGAAACAATCAGGCTGGTGGTGCTGGTGTCATGGATCCATCCTGCCTTGTATCAGCGGGTCAGGCTGGTGGTGGTAGTGTCATGGATCCATCCTGCCTTGTATCAGCGGGTCAGGCTGGTGGTGGTGGTGTCATGGATCCATCCTGCCTTGAATCAGCGGCTCAGGCTGGTGGTGCTGGTGTCATGGATCCATCCTGCCTTGTATCAGCGGCTCAGGCTGGTGGTGCTGGTGTCATGGATCCATCCTGCCTTGTATCAGCGGCTCAGGCTGGTGGTGCTGGTGTCATGGATCCATCCTGCCTTGTATCAGCGGGTCAGGCTGGTGGTGGTGATGTCATGGATCCATCCTGCCTTGTATCACCGGCTCAGGCTGGTGGTGGTGGTGTCATGGATCCATCCTGCCTTGTATCAGCGGCTCAGGCTGGTGGTGGTGTCATGGATCCATCCTGCCTTGTATCAGCGGCTCAGGCTGGTGGTGGTGGTGTCATGGATCCATCCTGCCTTGTATCAGCGGCTCAGGCTGGTGCTGGTGGTGTCATGGATCCATCCTGCCTTGTATCAGCGGCTCAGGCTGGTGGTGGTGGTGTCATGGATCCATCCTGCCTTGTATCAGCGGGTCAGGCTGGTGGTGGTGGTGTCATGGATCCATCCTGCCTTGTATCAGCGGCTCAGGCTGGTGGTGGTGGTGTCATGGATCCATCCTGCCTTGTATCAGCGGCTCAGGCTGGTGGTGCTGGTGTCATGGATCCATCCTGCCTTGTATCAGCGGCTCAGGCTGGTGGTGGTGGTGTCATGGATCCATCCTGCCTTGTATCAGCGGCTCAGGCTGGTGGTGGTGGTGTCATGGATCCATCCTGCCTTGTATCAGCGGCTCAGGCTGGTGGTGGTGGTGTCATGAATCCATCCTGCCTTGTATCAGCGGCTCAGGCTGGTGGTGGTGGTGTCATGGATCCATCCTGCCTTGTATCAGCGCCTCAGGCTGGTGGTGGTGGTGTCATGGATCCATCCTGCCTTGTATCAGCGGCTCAGGCTGGTGGTGCTGGTGTCATGGATCCATCCTGCCTTGTATCAGCGGCTCAGGCTGGTGGTGGTGGTGTCATGGATCCATCCGGCCTTGTATCAGCGGCTCAGCTGGTGGTGCTGGTGTCATGGATCCATCCTGCCTTGTATCAGCGGCTCAGGCTGGTGGTGGTGGTGTCATGGATCCATCCTGCCTTGTATCAGCGCCTCAGGCTGGTGGTGGTGGTGTCATGGATCCATCCTGCCTTGTATCAGCGGCTCAGGCTGGTGGTGGTGGTGTCATGGATCCATCCTGCCTTGTATCAGCGGCTCAGGCTGGTGGTGGTGGTGTCATGGATCCATCCTGCCTTGTATCAGCGGCTCAGGCTGGTGGTGCTGGTGTCATGGATCCATCCTGCCTTGTATCAGCGGCTCAGGCTGGTGGTGCTGGTGTCATGGATCCATCCTGCCTTGTATCAGCGGCTCAGGCTGGTGGTGGTGGTGTCATGGATCCATCCTGCCTTGTATCAGCGGTCAGGCTGGTGGTGCTGGTGTCATGGATCCATCCTGCCTTGTATCAGCGGCTCAGGCTGGTGGTGGTGGTGTCATGGATCCATCCTGCCTTGTATCAGCGGGTCAGGCTGGTGGTGTTGGTGTCATGGATCCATCCTGCCTTGTATCAGCGGCTCAGGCTGGTGGTGGTGGTGTCATGGATCCCTCCTGCCTTGTATCAGCGGGTCAGGCTGGTGGTGGTGGTGTCATGGATCCATCCTGCCTTGTATCAGCGGGTCAGGCTGGTGGTGGGGGTGTCATGGATCCATCCTGCCTTGTATCAGCGGGTCAGGCTGGTGGTGGTGGTGTCATGGATCCATCCTGCCTTGTATCAGCGGCTCAGGCTGGTGGTGGTGGTGTCATGGATCCATCCTGCCTTGTATCAGCGGGTCAGGCTGGTGGTGGTGGTGTCATGGATCCATCCTGCCTTGTATCAGCGGGTCAGGCTGGTGGTGGTGGTGTCATGGATCCATCCTGCCTTGTATCAGCGGGTCAGGCTGGTGGTGCTGGTGTCATGGATCCATCCTGCCTTGTATCAGCGGGTCAGGCTGGTGGTGGTGGTGTCATGGATCCATCCTGCCTTGTATCAGCGGGTCAGGCTGGTGGTGGTGTCATGGATCCATCCTGCCTTGTATCAGCGGGTCAGGCTGGTGGTGCTGGTGTCATGGATCCATCCTGCCTTGTATCAGCGGCTCAGGCTGGTGGTGCTGGTGTCATGGATCCATCCTGCCTTGTATCAGCGGCTCAGGCTGGTGGTGGTGGTGTCATGGATCCATCCTGCCTTGTATCAGCGGGTCAGGCTGGTGGTGGTGTCATGGATCCATCCTGCCTTGTATCAGCGGGTCAGGCTGGTGGTGCTGGTGTCATGGATCCATCCGGCCTTGTATCAGCGGCTCAGGCTGGTGGTGCTGGTGTCATGGATCCATCCTGCCTTGTATCAGCGGCTCAGGCTGGTGGTGCTGGTGTCATGGATCCATCCTGCCTTGTATCAGCGGCTCAGGCTGGTGGTGGTGGTGTCATGGATCCATCCTGCCTTGTATCAGCGGGTCACGCTGGTGGTGCTGGTGTCATGGATCCATCCTGCCTTGTATCAGCGGGTCAGGCTGGTGGTGCTGGTGTCATGGATCCATCCTGCCTTGTATCAGCGGCTCAGGCTGGTGCTGGTGGTGTCATGGATCCATCCTGCCTTGTATCAGCGGCTCAGGCTGGTGCTGGTGGTGTCATGGATCCATCCTGCCTTGTATCAGCGGCTCAGGCTGGTGGTGCTGGTGTCATGGTGTTGTTGCTGCCCATGTCCACCCCTTTATGAGCACAATGTACTCTGATGGCTACTTTCAGCAGGATAATGCGCCATGTCATAAAGCTGGAATCATCTCAGACTGGTTTCTTGAACATGACAATGAGGTCACTGGACACAAATGGCTCCACAGTCACCAGATCTCAATCCAATAGAGCATCTTTGGGATGTGGTGGAACGGGAGATTCGCATCATGGATGTGCAGCCGACAAATCTGCGGCAACTGTGTGATGCCATCATGTCACTATGGAGCAAAATCTCTGAGGAGCTTCCAGCACCTTGTTGTATCTATGCCACGAAGAATTGAGGCAGTTCTGAAGGCAAAAGGGGGTCCAACCCGTTACTAGCATGGTGCACCTAATAAAGTGGCCGCTGAGTGTATATACACCACATATATACATTCCCCATACATTTCAATCACCTCACGGCAGCCGTATGCTATCTGAGATTTGGTAAAGGAAACCTACCATAATAGATCTACCTAAAAAGATCTTTATCAAGGGGAGGGGAGGCATATAGCAGGGCTGACTGTGTGTGTGAGATGTAGCAGAGCTGAGAGTGTCATTGGGGAAGATTTATCGAGCTGTCTAAAAGTCAGAATATTCCTATCACAGCTCCCTTTAAAATATTCATGAGCACTGGTGAAATTAAAGCTGAGCTATAATTGGTTGCCATGGGCAACTAGGAATATTCTGACTTTTAGACAGCTTGATAAATCAGCCCCATTGTGTGTAATAGGCATCTCATGGATCTCATCAGCTCTGATCTGTCTCATCTCTTTCTATGTGTCAGATACTAGTGAATGTTCAGAAGGTAAATGAAAGTGTAGATAAACCCTGTACCCTTATAATCTAAGCACATTGTGAGCTCACAGGAACTCACAACACAGATGACTCATAAAGTGTAAGCTCAGAGAGTCCCTGCTCACAGCACAGAGGTATCATGAAGTGTCTGCTCAGAGAGTCCCCGCTCACAGCACAGAGGGATCATGAAGTGTCTGCTCAGAGAGTCCCCGCTCACAGCACAGAGGGATCATGAAGTGTCTGCTCAGAGAGTCCCCGCTCACAGCACAGAGGGATCATGAAGTGTCTGCTCAGAGAGTCCCTGCTCACAGCACAGAGGTATCATGAAGTGTCTGCTCAGAGAGTCCCCGCTCACAGCACAGAGGGATCATGAAGTGTCTCCTCAGAGAGTCCCCCTCACAGCACAGAGGGATCATGAAGTGTCTGCTCAGAGAGTCCCCGCTCACAGCACAGAGGGATCATGAAGTGTCTGCTCAGAGAGTCCCTGCTCACAGCACAGAGAGATCATGAAGTGTCTGCTCAGAGTGCCCCCGCTCACAGCACAGAGGGATCATGAAGTGTCTGCTCAGAGAGTCCCCGCTCACAGCACAGAGGGATCATGAAGTGTCTGCTCAGAGAGTCCCCGCTCACAGCACAGAGGGATCATGAAGTGTCTGCCCAGAGAGTCCCCGCTCACAGCACAGAGGGATCATAAAGTGTCTGCTCAGAGAGTCCCCGCTCACAGCACAGAGGGATCATGAAGTGTCTGCTCAGAGAGTCCCCGCTCACAGCACAGAGGGATCATGAAGTGTCTGCTCAGAGAGTCCCCGCTCACAGCACAGAGGGATCATGAAGTGTCTGCTCAGAGTGTCCCTGCTCACAGCACAGAGGGATCATGAAGTGTCTGCTCAGAGAGTCCCCGCTCACAGCACAGAGGGATCATGAAGTGTCTGCTCAGAGAGTCCCCGCTCACAGCACAGAGGGATCATGAAGTGTCTGCTCAGAGAGTCCCTACTCACAGCACAGAGGGATCATGAAGTGTCTGCTCAGAGTGCCCCCGCTCACAGCACAGAGGGATCATGAAGTGTCTGCTCAGAGAGTCCCCGCTCACAGCACAGAGGGATCATGAAGTGTCTGCTCAGAGAGTCCCCGCTCACAGCACAGAGGAATCATGAAGTGTCTGCTCAGAGAGTACCCGCTAAGAGCACAGAGGGATCATGAAGTGTCTGCTCAGAGAGTCCTCGCTCACAGCACAGAGGGATCATGAAGTGTCTGCTCAGAGAGTCCCCGCTCACAGCACAGAGGAATCATGAAGTGTCTGCTCAGAGAGCCCCCACTAACAGCACAGAGGAATCATGGAGTGTCTGCTCAGAGAGTCCCCCTCACAGCACAGAGGGATCATAAAGTGTCTGCTCAGAGAGTCCCCCTCACAGCACAGAGGAATCATGAAGTGTCTGCTCAGAGAGTCCCCGCTCACACTCTGGAGTCTTACACTGACCATCACTGAGTGATAGGAGCTAAAACACCAATAACAACTGAGTAACATTGTACAGTAAGGGGTTAAAATGATCTTTATTGTGTAAACATTGAGATGTGAGAATCTTATTTCATGGGAAATCTCTTACTACCCAAAACCTTGTGGGCTCAGGGACCCGGTTTTGCCATCCAGCATTTAGTTTGCTTTATATAGAAGATGCTAAATCTTAATGGGCTAAAGGAGCGGCTCCCTCTATCCACCAGGACCAACCTGCACCCCCACATTACATCCATGTCACCCTGCACCCCACATTACATCCATGTCACCCTGCACCCCCACATTACATCCATGTCACCCTGCACCCCCACATTACATCCATGTCACCCTGCACCCCCACATTACATACATGTCACCCTATACCCCACATTACATCCATGTCACCCTGCACCCCACATTACATCCATGTCACCCTGCACCCCCACATTACATCCATGTCACCCTGCACCCCCACATTACATCCATGTCACCCTGCACCCCCACATTACATCCATGTCACCCTGCACCCCCACATTACATCCATGTCACCCTGCACCCCCACATTACATCCATGTCACCCTGCACCCCACATTACATCCATGTCACCCTGCACCCCCACATTACATCCATGTCACCCTGCACCCCACCTTACATCCATGTCACCCTATACCCCACATTACATCCATGTCACCCTGCTCCCCCACATTACATCCATGTCACCCTGCACCCCCACATTACATCCATGTCACCCTGCTCCCCACATTACATCCATGTCACTCTGCACCCCACATTACATCCATGTCACCCTGCTCCCCACATTACATCCATGTCACCCTGCACCCCCACATTACATCCATGTCACCCTGCACCCCCACATTACATCCATGTCACCCTGCACCCCCACATTACATCCATGTCACCCTGCACCCCCACATTACATCCATGTCACCCTGCACCCCCACATTACATCCATGTCACCCTGCACCCCCACATTACATCCATGTCACCCTGCACCCCACCTTACATCCATGTCACCCTATACCCCACATTGCACCCATGTCACCCTGCACCCCACATTACATCCATGTCACCCTGCACCCCACATTACATCCATGTCACCCTGCACCCCCACATTACATCCATGTCACCCTGCACCCCACATTACATCCATGTCACCCTGCACCCCACATTACATCCATGTCACCCTGCACCCCACCTTACATCCATGTCACCCTATACCCCACATTGCACCCATGTCACCCTGCACCCCACATTACATCCATGTCACCCTGCACCCCACATTACATCCATGTCACCCTGCACCCCACATTACATCCATGTCACCCTGCACCCCACATTACATCCATGTCACCCTGCACCCCCACATTACATCCATGTCACCCTGCACCCCACATTACATCCATGTCACCCTGCACCCCCACATTACATCCATGTCACCCTGCACCCACACATTACATCCATGTCACCCTGCACCCACACATTACATCCATGTCACCCTGCACCCCCACATTACATCCATGTCACCCTGCACCCCCACATTACATCCATGTCACCCTGCACCCCCACATTACATCCATGTCACCCTGCACCCACACATTACATCCATGTCACCCTGCACCCCCACATTACATCCATGTCACCCTGCACCCCACATTACATCCATGTCACCCTGCACCCCCACATTACATCCATGTCACCCTGCACCCCCACATTACATACATGTCACCCTATACCCCACATTACATCCATGTCACCCTGCACCCCACATTACATCCATGTCACCCTGCACCCCCACATTACATCCATGTCACCCTGCACCCCCACATTACATCCATGTCACCCTGCACCCCACATTACATCCATGTCACCCTGCACCCCACATTACATCCATGTCACCCTGCACCCCCACATTACATCCATGTCACCCTGCACCCCACATTACATCCATGTCACCCTGCACCCCACATTACATCCATGTCACCCTGCACCTCACATTACATCCATGTCACCCTGCACCCCCACATTACATCCATGTCACCCTGCACCCCACATTACATCCATGTCACCCTGCACCCCACATTACATCCATGTCACCCTGCACCCCCACATTACATCCATGTCACCCTGCACCCCCACATTACATCCATGTCACCCTGCACCCCACATTACATCCATGTCACCCTGCACCCCACATTACATCCATGTCACCCTGCACCCCCACATTACATCCATGTCATCCTGCACCCCCACATTACATCCATGTCACCCTGCACCCCCACATTACATCCATGTCACCCTGCACCCCACATTACATCCATGTCACCCTGCACCCCACATTACATCCATGTCACCCTGCACCCCCACATTACATCCATGTCACCCTGCACCCCCACATTACATCCATGTCACCCTGCACCCCACATTACATCCATGTCACCCTGCACCCCACATTACACCCATGTCACCCTGCACCCCCACATTACATCCATGTCACCCTGCACCCCCACATTACATCCATGTCACCCTGCACCCCCACATTACATACATGTCACCCTATACCCCACATTACATCCATGTCACCCTGCACCCCACATTACATCCATGTCACCCTGCACCCCCACATTACATCCATGTCACCCTGCACCCCCACATTACATCCATGTCACCCTATACCCCACATTACATCCATGTCACCCTGCACCCCACATTACATCCATGTCACCCTGCACCCCACATTACATCCATGTCACCCTGCACCCCCACATTACATCCATGTCACCCTGCACCCCACATTACATCCATGTCACCCTGCACCCCCACATTACATCCATGTCACCCTGCACCCCCACATTACATCCATGTCACCCTGCACCCCACATTACATCCATGTCACCCTGTACCCTACATTACACCCATGTCACCCTGCACCCCCACATTACATCCATGTCACCCTGCACCCCCACATTACACCCATGTCACCCTGCACCCCCACATTACACCCATGTCACCCTGCACCCCACATTACATCCATGTCACCCTGCACCCCCACATTACACCCATGTCACCCTGCACCCCCACATTACATCCATGTCACCCTGCACCCCACATTACATCCATGTCACCCTGCACCCCCACATTACATCCATGTCACCCTGCACCCCACATTACATCCATGTCACCCTGCACCCCACATTACATCCATGTCACCCTGCACCCCACATTACATCCATGTCACCCTGCACCCCCACATTACATCCATGTCACCCTGCACCCTCACATTACATCCATGTCCCCCTGCACCCCCCACATTACATCCATGTCACCCTGCACCCCCACATTACATCCATGTCACCCTGCACCCCCACATAACATCCATGTCACCCTGCACCGCACATTACATCCATGTCACCCTGCACCCCCACATTACATCCATGTCACCCTGCACCCCACATTACATCCATGTCACCCTGCACCCCCACATAACATCCATGTCACCCTGCACCCCCACATTACATCCATGTCACCCTGCACCCCACATTACATCCATGTTACCCTGCACCCCCACATTACATCCATGTCACCCTGCACCGCACATTACATCCATGTCACCCTGCACCCCACATTACATCCATGTCACCCTGCTCCCCCACATTACATCCATGTTACCCTGCACCCCCACATTACATCCATGTCACCCTGCACCGCACATTACATCCATGTCACCCTGCACCCCACATTACATCCATGTCACCCTGCTCCCCCACATTACATCCATGTCACCCTGCACCCCCACATTACATCCATGTCACCCTGCACCCCCACATTACATCCATGTCACCCTGCACCCCCACATTACATCCATGTCACCCTGCACCCCCACATTACATCCATGTCACCCTGCACCCCCACATTACATCCATGTCACCCTGCACCGCACATTACATCCATGTCACCCTGCACCTCACATTACACCCATGTCACCCTGCACCCCCACATTACATCCATGTCACCCTGCACCCCCACATTACATCCATGTCACCCTGCACCCCACATTACATCCATGTCACCCTGCACCCCCACATTACATCCATGTCACCCTGCACCCCCACATTACACCCATGTCACCCTGCACCTCACATTACATCCATGTCACCCTGCACCCCCACATTACATCCATGTCACCCTGCACCCCACATTACACCCATGTCACCCTGCACCCCCACATTACATCCATGTCACCCTGCACCCCCACATTACATCCATGTCACCCTGCACCTCACATTACACCCATGTCACCCTGCACCCCACATTACATCCATGTCACCCTGCACCCCACATTACATCCATGTCACCCTGCACCCCACATTACATCCATGTCACCCTGCACCCCCACATTACATCGATGTCACTCTGCACCCCACATTACATCCATGTCACCCTGCACCCCACATTACATCCATGTCACCCTGTACCCTACATTACACCCATGTCACCCTGCTCCCCACATTACATCCATGTCACCCTGCACCCCCACATTACATCCATGTCACCCTGCACCCCCACATTACATCCATGTCACCCTGCACCCCACATTACATCCATGTCACCCTGCACCCCACATTACATCCATGTCACCCTGCACCCCACCTTACATCCATGTCACCCTGCACTCCCACATTACATCCATGTCACCCTGCACCCCACCTTACATCCATGTCACCCTGCACCCCACATTACATCCATGTCACCCTGCACCCCCACATTACATCCATGTCACCCTGCACCCCACATTACATCCATGTCACCCTGCACCCCACATTACATCCATGTCACCCTGCACCCCACATTACATCCATGTCACCCTGCACTCCCACATTATATCCATGTCACCCTGCACCCCACATTACATCCATGTCACCCTGCACCCCACATTACATCCATGTCACCCTGCACCCCACATTACATCCATATCACCCTGCACCCCACATAACATCCATGTCACCCTGCACCCCCACATTACATCCATGTCACCCTGCACCCCACATTACATCCATGTCACCCTGCACCCCACATTACATCCATGTCACCCTGCACTCCCACATTATATCCATGTCACCCTGCACCCCACATTACATCCATGTCACCCTGCACCCCACATAACATCCATGTCACCCTGCACCTCACATTACATCCATGTCACCCTGCACCCCACATTACATCCATGTCACCCTGCTCCCCCACATTACATCCATGTCACCCTGCACCCCCACATAACATCCATGTCACCCTGCACCCCCACATTACATCCATGTCACCCTGCACCCCACATTACATCCATGTCACCCTGCACCCCCACATTACATCCATGTCACCCTGCACCCCACATTACATCCATGTCACCCTGCACCCCACATTACATCCATGTCACCCTGCACCCCCACATTACATCCATGTCACCCTGCACCCCACATTACATCCATGTCACCCTGCACCCCCACATTACATCCATGTCACCCTGCACCCCACATTACATCCATGTCACCCTGCACCCCCACATTACATCCATGTCACCCTGCACCCCCACATTACATCCATGTCACCCTGCACCTCACATTACATCCATGTCACCCTGTACCCTACATTACATCCATGTCACCCTGCACCCCACATTACATCCATGTCACCCTGCACCCCCACATTACATCCATGTCACACTGCACCCCCACATTACATCCATGTCACCCTGCACCCCCACATTACATCCATGTCACCCTGCACCCCCACATTACACCCATGTCACCCTGCACCCCACATTACATCCATGTCACCCTGTACCCCACATTACATCCATGTCACCCTGCACCTCACATTACATCCATGTCACCCTGTACCCTACATTACATCCATGTCACCCTGCACCCCACATTACATCCATGTCACCCTGCACCCCCACATTACATCCATGTCACCCTGCACCCCCACATTACATCCATGTCACCCTGCACCTCACATTACATCCATGTCACCCTGTACCCTACATTACATCCATGTCACCCTGCACCCCACATTACATACATGTCACCCTGCACCCCCACATTACATCCATGTCACCCTGCACCCCCACATTACATCCATGTCACCCTGCACCCCCACATTACATCCATGTCACCCTGCACCCCCACATTACATCCATGTCACTCTGCACCCCCCATTACATCCATGTCACCCTGCACCTCACATTACATCCATGTCACCCTGCACCTCACATTACATCCATGTCACCCTGCACCCCACATTACATCCATGTCACCCTGCACCTCACATTACATCCATGTCACCCTGCACCCCCACATTACATCCATGTCACCCTGCACCCCACATTACATCCATCTCACCCTGCACCCCACATTACATCCATGTCACCCTGCACCCCCACATTACATCCATGTCACCCTGCACCCCCACATTACATCCATGTCACCCTGCACCCCCACATTACATCCATGTCACCCTGCACCCCCACATTACATCCATGTCACCCTGCACCCCACATTACATCCATGTCACCCTGCTCCCCACATTACATCCATGTCACCCTGCACCCCCACATTACATCCATGTCACCCTGCACCCCCACATTACATCCATGTCACCCTGCACCCCACATTACATCCATGTCACCCTGCACCCCCACATTACATCCATGTCACCCTGCACCCCACATTACATCCATGTCACCCTGCACCCCCACATTACATCCATGTCACCCTGCACCCCACATTACATCCATGTCACCCTGCACCCCACATTACATCCATGTCACCCTGCACCCCCACATTACATCCATGTCACCCTGCACCCCCACATTACATCCATGTCACCCTGCTCCCCACATTACATCCATGTCACCCTGCTCCCCACATTACATCCATGTCACCCTGCACCTCACATTACACCCATGTCACCCTGCACCCCACATTACATCCATGTCACCCTGTACCCTACATTACATCCATGTCACCCTGCACCCCACATTACACCCATGTCACCCTGCACCCCACATTACATCCATGTCACCCTGCACCCCCACATTACACCCATGTCACCCTGCACCTCACATTACATCCATGTCACACTGCACCCCCACATTACATCCATGTCACCCTGCACCCCACATTACATCCATGTCACCCTGCACCCCCACATTACATCCATGTCACCCTGCACCCCACATTACATCCATGTCACCCTGCACCCCCACATTACATCCATATCACCCTGCACCCCCACATTACATCCATGTCACTCTGCACCTCACATTACATCCATGTCACACTGCACCCCACATTACATCCATGTCACCCTGCACCTCACATTACATCCATGTCACCCTGCACCCCACATTACATCCATGTCACCCTGCACCCCCACATTACATCCATGTCACCCTGCACCCCACATTACATCCATGTCACCCTGCACCCCACATTACATCCATGTCACCCTGCACCCCCACATTACATCCATGTCACCCTGCACCCCCACATTACATCCATGTCACCCTGCTCCCCACATTACATCCATGTCACCCTGCACCTCACATTACATCCATGTCACCCTGCACCCCACATTACATCCATGTCACCCTGCACCCCCACATTACATCCCCCACATTACATCTCCACCAACCTGTCCTGTGCGCTGGTGTTCCGGCTGCACGTCGCTTCGCTCTGCTTCCCCTCCTAGCGGATCGTGTGTGTGTGTGTTTGTGCCGGCATCAGCGGCATCAACGTGCCGGCATCGGAGGCATCAGTGTGCCGGCACCAGGGGCATCAGTGTGCCGGCACCGGCGTCATCAGCGGCACCGGCGTCATCAGCGGCATCAGCGGGGGTCCCCCGTACTAGGTGCCGGCATTAGCGGCATCAACGTGCCGGCATCAGAGGCATCAGTGTGCTGGCACCAGTGGCATCAGTGTACCGGCACCGGCGTCAGCGGCACCGGCGTCATCAGCGGCATCAGCGGGGGTCCCCCGTACTAGGTGCCAGCTGTTTACCGCGGATCTGGGTGCTGGGGACTAAAGGTTGCTGTGGACATGGACGTCGGGCTGCGGACGGTGGGCTTTACTGTGTTACTGTCCTAACTGTTTCTGCTGGCTGCTACTGCTCATGCCATGGGATCAACTGAAGTGTTGTTGCTGATTGTCCCCTCTGCTTGAATGATGGACCTGCTGCCAATCATCCCTTATGTTTGAATGATGGACCTGGTGCCTATTGTCTCTGTAGCCTGATTAATGGACCTATTGCCAATTGTCCCCGCTGACCTACAGACCCGCTGTTTATTAACAAACCCGCTGCTTATTGCTCCTGCTGTTTGACCAACAGACCTGCTGCTTATTGCTCCTGCTGTTTGACCAACATACCCGCTGCCTATTGCTCCTGCTGTTTGACCAACATACCCGCTGCCTACTGCTCCTGCTGTTTGACTAACAAACCCGCTGCTTATTGCTCCTGCTGTCTGACCAACAGACCTGCTGCTTATTGCTCCTGCTGTTTGACCAACAGACCCGCTGCCTACTGCTCCTGCTGTTTGACCAACAGACTTGCTGCCGATCGCTCCTGCTGTTTGACCAACAGACCAACAGACTCTGTATTGGTACGGGACTCTATACTGATGCAGAACTCTATATTGATGCAGGACTCTATATTGATGCAGGACTCTATATTGATGCAGGACTCTATATTGATGCAGGACTCCATATTGATGCAGGACTCTATATTGATGCAGGACTCCATATTGATGCAGGACTCTATATTGATGCAGGACTCTATATTGATGCAGGACTCTACATTGAACCTGGATGTACAGGAAGGGCAATCTGGAGATGCATGGTGCCTTGATGGACAGCGCGTAGCCTTAGATTCTGGATATGTCAGCAAAGGTAAAAGCCCTTGGAGAGTCCAGAACCTGGGGGGCAATGGTGGTCGCCCAAATGTCTTGGCTACTTGGGGGGTAAGGGATGATCCTGGTTTCCGGGATGTAACCTCCCCCTGTATGGGGCCTGTCGGCTATCAATATGAGGCCCCTCGGTTCTTAAATGGGAATACTCCGGACAGAAAATGTTCGGGTAGCTGCCATAGGAATAAAACCGAGACGGACTATACTATGGCCAGTGATGGGATCCCGAAGGGGTCAGACGGGGTACCGCTAGCTCCTAAATGGGTATATGGTAAAAACTCCGATTATGGGTCTCTGCCTTGTCTGGCCAGGTCCGAGGATTACGGTTTGGTCCATGAACTTAGTTGTGAAGACACTCTGAAGTGGCCAAGGTACGGCCGACCTGCATCTGTATTGTCATCTTGTGAAGATGTCAGGGGGACTAATTGTACTAACACCAGTAATCTTGAGCAGTATAAGGTTGGGTATAACAGTAATGTCTGTAATCGTGCTGATGGGATAGAACATGTAGTGCGCAGTATAAACAAGGTGGATAATGGGAACTTAAGAATTGTGTGGTCAAGATACATGTTAATTGGTATCAAGAAAGGAATTTCAAAGGGTTGTCTCAGAAGACCATGGGTACCTAAAGAAGTGATGAGACGGTATAGGGGATGTAAGGGTGGAAGGAAGTGTAAAATATCAAAGAGAGGGATGAAACCATTTATTCCCTCCATATTGACAGGGAACGTCCGGTCCATTGTGAACAAAATTGATGAGCTGCAAAGCCTGGTTATGTATAAAAAGTCCATCTCTAACTGCTGCTTGCTGTGTTTCTCAGAGACGTGGCTGCACGAAAACATCAGTGATGCATCGGTGTCCCTACCAGGGTTTAGTCTCTTTAGGTTGGACAGGTCTGGGCTAAGTGGTAAAGGTCGGGGTGGGGGTGTAATGGTATATACCAACGATTCTTGGTGTCCGAAGGGACAGGTAACGATTCGTGGTCAGCATTGTTGTAAGGACATTGAGATTTTGGCAGTGGCAATCCGACCTATATATCTACCAAGGGAATTTACAGTAGTTGTGGTGATTGTCACATATATCCCCCCTTCTGCAAATAGAGAAACTGCGAGTGACACTTTGCAAGTTGTGGTTGGAGATATGCAAACTAGGTACCCGGATGGTCTGATAATCGTCACGGGTGATTTTAATCACGTGGACGGGAATAAACTATTCCCAAAGTTTTGGCAATATGTCATCAATCCAACCAGAGGAGAGAATGTGTTAGATTTGTTGTTGGTCAATGTTAAAGATGCTTATCGTCCAGTTACTCTGCCCCCGTTAGGAAGATCTGACCATAACCTAACCCTGTTATACCCCAAGTACTACTCAGTGAGACACCGTAAACCAATCAGTTCCTTCCAGATCAATGTTTGGTCTGAGGAAGTGGAGTGTGAATTACAGTCATGCTTTTCAACAACGGATTGGGACCTGTTCTTTAGTGAGTCTGGAGGGGACATTAACATGTGTGTGGACACGGTGACTGATTATATTAATTTTTGTGTGGGTTCTATAGTGCCGGTCAAGACTATTAGGAAATACCCTAATTCTAAACCATGGGTTACTAAAGAGCTTCAAGTTCTGCTGAAGCAGAAACATAAAGCATTCCAGGTAAAGGATGGGGACCTGTATAGGGAATTACTGAAGGAGGTTAAAGTTATGATCCGTGAATGTAAAAACAGATATAAGGAGAAACTGGAAGGCAAATTGGCTGCCAACCAGGTCAGTGAGGTCTGGAAGGGTATGAAACTAATAACAGGGATGCAAGCAAAGACGGGTGGTTTTTCAGGGGATAGAGATAATGCAAATGCCTTGAACTCCTTCTTTAATCGGTTTAGTACAGGGGAAGGGAACCCATGTACTGCTTGGGATGGGGACACTAACGAGGAGGATGCTATATTGGGAAGTATAGCCAATAATGATGTTGGTCTTTCAATTTTGGAAGAGGATGTAATATGTGAACTAAAGAAATTAAAGGTTAGGAAGTCGACAGGTCCGGACTGTGTAAGCGCGAAGATCCTTCGAATGT
Source organism: Engystomops pustulosus (assembly GCF_040894005.1). Classification (NCBI taxonomy): domain Eukaryota; kingdom Metazoa; phylum Chordata; class Amphibia; order Anura; family Leptodactylidae; genus Engystomops; species Engystomops pustulosus. The sequence continues at coordinate 168,387 of NW_027284980.1, forward strand.
GCTCTGGGGAACTTGGCCCTGTTTTCTGTGAACTGTTTAATCGTAGTATTTCAGCTGCTGTGGTTCCTACGTTATGGAAGACGTCGTGTATTATTCCGGTCCAAAAGGTCAGGGCTCCGAGAGAACCAAATGATTACCGCCCGATAGCGTTAACACCGATAATCATGAAGGTTTTTGAGCGTTTTGTTTTGAGACATCTTGCTGAAGTAGTTGAACCGTATCTTGACCCTCTACAATTTGCATACCAACCACGTCTGGGTGTGGAGGATGCGATTCTGTACCTGCTCCACAGGGTATACATGCATCTGGACGAGCCGGGGTCTGAGATCAGGATAATGTTCTTCGACTTTGGGAGTGCTTTTAACAGGATTATCCCGAAACGTTTATGTCAGAAATTGGGTAAAATGGGGGTTGGTCCTGGCCTAATTCAGTGGATCTTTAATTATCTGATATTAAGACCGCAGAAGGTGAAAATTGGAAACAGTGTCGGATGTGGTTGTGAGTAACATTGGAGCCCCACAGGGGACTGTTCTTGCCCCGTTTTTATTTACCATCTACACCGCAGATTTTCAAAAAAATAGAAGTGAGTGTTTCCTGCAGAAGTATTCGGATGACACTGCGATAATAGGGTGCATAAAAGGGGGAGATCTGTCTGAATACTGGTCGACCATTGATGTGTTCTCGGAGTGGTGCGACACAAATGGTTTGGAATTGAATCTATCTAAGACCAAGGAAATGGTAATCAGTTTCCGGAAAGAACGTGATACTGATGGTGAGCCTACAAAGATTAGGGGTGTCGCAGTGGAACGCATCACCAACTATAAGTATCTGGGCGTCTATCTGGATGATAAGTTATTGTGGCATATAAATTCAGAGAAATTGTATAAAAAGGCGTCTGGGAGACTGTACTTTTTAAGATCGCTCAGGTCTTTTGATGTGGACCGTAGGATGTTGCTGTCCTTTTACCAGTCTGTAATTGGAAGTGTTTTATTCTATGCGGTGGTATGTTGGGGAAATAATGCTCGCACGACTGACCTGAACAAATTTAAGAAATTGGTCAGGAAGGTGAGCTCAATTGTTGGTACTAAGACAGAGGATTGGGAGTCAGTCTTGTGTGCACGTATGCTCTCCAAATTTAAGTCCATTGTATGTAATGAGAAGAACCCATTACATAACACACTGATGGGTCAACGTAGCACATTTAGTGATCGGTTTTTGCACATGAAATGTAGAACGAATCGTTTTAAAAACTCTTTTATACCGAGAGCAATTGCATTAGTTAACATGGGCAAGTAGTTAATATGTAACCACGGTGTTATTCTTCTTTTTATACTTTTTTATTGATTCTTTTTAAATAATTGTTATATTTATATGTAAAGTATTTTGTATTTTACTCTGTCTGTATATGTATATCTGTGATTATGAATGGAGGTGTTGCTGCTGTCGTTGTGACAAAGTCAATTTCCCCTATGGGGACAATAAAGCATTCTATTCTATTCTATTCTATTCTATTCTATCCATGTCACTCTGCACCCCCACATTACATCCATATCACCCTGCACCCCCACATTACATCCATGTCACCCTATACCCCACATTACATCCATGTCACCCTGCACCCCCACATTACATCCATGTCACTCTGCACCCACACATTACATCCATGTCACCCTGCACCCCCACATTACATCCATGTCACCCTGCACCCCCACATTACATCCATGTGACCCTGCACCCCCACATTACATCCATGTCACCCTGCACCCCACATTACTTCCATGTCACTCTGCACCCCCACATTACATCCATGTCACCCTGCACCCCCACATTACACCCATGTCACCCTGCACCCCACATTACATCCATGTCACCCTGCACCCCACATAACATCCATGTCACCCTGCACCCCCACATTACATCCATGTCACCCTGCACCCCACATTACATCCATGTCACCCTGCACCCCCACATTACATCCATGTCACTCTGCACCCACACATTATATCCATGTCACCCTGCACCCCCACATTACATCCATGTCACCCTGCACCCCCACATTACACCCATGTCACCCTGCACCCCCACATTACATCCATGTCACTCTGCACCCCCACATTACATCCATGTCACCCTGCACCTCACATTACATCCATGTCACCCTGCACCCCCACATTACATCCATGTCACCCTGCACCCCCACATTACATCCATGTCACCCTGCACCCCACATTACATCCATGTCACCCTGCACCCCCACATTACATCCATGTCACCCTGCACCCCCACATTACATCCATGTCACCCTGCACCCCCACATTACATCCATGTCACCCTGCACCCCACATTACATCCATGTCACCCTGCACCCCCACATTACATCCATGTCACCCTGCACCCCACATTACATCCATGTCACCCTGCACCCCCACATTACATCCATGTCACCCTGCACCCCACATTACATCCATGTGACCCTGCACCCCCACATTACATCCATGTCACCCTGCACCCCACATTACATCCATGTCACCCTGCACCCCACATTACATCCATATCACCCTGCACCCCCACATTACATCCATGTCACCCTGCACCTCCACATTACACCCATGTCACCCTGCACCCCACATTACATCCATGTCACCCTGCACCCCACATTACATCCATGTCACCCTGCACCCCCACATTACATCCATGTCACCCTGCACCCCACATTACATCCATGTCACCCTGCACCTCACATTACATCCATGTCACCCTGCACCCCCACATAACATCCATGTCACCCTGCACCTCACATTACATCCATGTCACACTGCACCCCACATTACATCCATGTCACCCTATACCCCACATTACATCCATGTCACACTGCACCCCACATTACATCCATGTCACCCTGCACCCCACATTACATCCATGTCACCCTATACCCCACATTACATCCATGTCACCCTGCACCCCCACATTACATCCATGTCACCCTGCACCCCCACATTACATCCATGTCACCCTGCACCCCCACATTACATCCATGTCACCCTGCACCCCCACATTACATCCATGTCACCCTGCACCCCCACATTACATCCATGTCACCCTGCACCCCACATTACAGCCATGTCACCCTGTACCCCACATTACACCCATGTCACCCTGCACCTCACATTACATCCATGTCACCCTATACCCCACATTGCACCCATGTCACCCTGCACCCCACATTACATCCATGTCACCCTGCACCCCACATTACATCCATGTCACCCTGCACCCCCACATTACATCCATGTCACCCTGCACCCCCACATTACATGCATGTCACCCTGCACCCCCACATTACATCCATGTCACCCTGCACCCCCACATTACATCCATGTCACCCTGCACCCCACATTACATCCATGTCACCCTGCACCCCACATAACATCCATGTCACCCTGCACCCCACATTACATCCATGTCACCCTGCACCCCACATTACATCCATGTCACCCTGCACCCCCACATTACATCCATGTCACCCTGCACCCCACATTACATCCATGTCACCCTGCACCCCACATTACACCCATGTCACCCTGCACCCCCACATTACATCCATGTCACCCTGCACCCCCACATTACACCCATGTCACCCTGCACCCCACATTACATCCATGTCACCCTGCACCCCACATTACATCCATGTCACCCTGCTCCCCACATTACATCCAGGTCACCCTGCACCCCACATTACATCCATGTCACACTGCACCCCACATTACATCCATGTCACCCTGCACCCCACATTACATCCATGTCACCCTGCACCCCACATTACATCCATGTCACCCTGCACCCCCACATTACATCCATGTCACCCTGCACCTCACATTACATCCATGTCACCCTGCACCCCCACATTACATCCATGTCACCCTGCACCCCCACATTACATCCATGTCACCCTGCACCCCACATTACATCCATGTCACCCTGCACCCCACATTACATCCATGTCACACTGCACCCCACATTACATCCATGTCACCCTGCACCCCACATTACATCCATGTCACCCTGCACCCCACATTACATCCATGTCACCCTGCACCCCACATTACATCCATGTCACACTGCACCCCACATTACATCCATGTCACCCTGCACCCCACATTACATCCATGTCACCCTGCACCCCACATTACATCCATGTCACCCTGCACCTCACATTACATCCATGTCACCCTGCACCCCCACATTACATCCATGTCACCCTGCACCCCCACATTACACCCATGTCACCCTATACCCCACATTACATCCATGTCACCCTGTACCCCACATTACATCCATGTCACACTGCACCCCACATTACATCCATGTCACCCTATACCCCACATTACATCCATGTCACCCTGTACCCCACATTACATCCATGTCACACTGCACCCCCACATTACATCCATGTCACCCTGCACCCCACATTACATCCATGTCACCCTGCACCCCCACATTACATCCATGTCACCCTGCATCCCCACATTACATCCATGTCACCCTGCACCCCCACATTACATCCATGTCACCCTGCACCCACACATTACATCCATGTCACCCTGCACCCCACATTACATCCATGTCACCCTGCACCCCACATTACATCCATGTCACCCTGCACCCCCACATTACACCCATGTCACCCTGCACCCCACATTACATCCATGTCACCCTGCATCCCCACATTACATCCATGTCACCCTGCACCCCCACATTACATCCATGTCACCCTGCACCCACACATTACATCCATGTCACCCTGCACCCCACATTACATCCATGTCACCCTGCACCCCACATTACATCCATGTCACCCTGCACCCCCACATTACACCCATGTCACCCTGCACCCCACATTACATCCATGTCACCCTGCACCCCCACATTACATCCATGTCACCCTGCACCCCACATTACATCCATGTCACCCTGCACCCCACATTACATCCATGTCACCCTGCACCCCACATTACACCCATGTCACCCTGCACCCCCACATTACATCCATGTCACCCTGCACCCCCACATTACACCCATGTCACCCTGCACCCCACATTACATCCATGTCACCCTGCACCCCCACATTACACCCATGTCACCCTGCACCCCACATTACACCCATGTCACCCTGCACCCCCACATTACACCCATGTCACCCTGCACCCCACATTACATCCATGTCACCCTGCACCCCCACATTACAGCCATGTCACCCTGCACCCCACATTACACCCATGTCACCCTGCACCCCCACATTACACCCATGTCACCCTGCACCCCACATTACATCCATGTCACCCTGCACCCCCACATTACATCCATGTCACCCTGCACCTCACATTACATCCATGTCACACTGCACCCCACATTACATCCATGTCACCCTATACCCCACATTACATCCATGTCACACTGCACCCCACATTACATCCATGTCACCCTGCACCCCACATTACATCCATGTCACCCTATACCCCACATTACATCCATGTCACCCTGCACCCCCACATTACATCCATGTCACCCTGCACCCCCACATTACATCCATGTCACCCTGCACCCCCACATTACATCCATGTCACCCTGCACCCCCACATTACATCCATGTCACCCTGCACCCCCACATTACATCCATGTCACCCTGCACCCCACATTACAGCCATGTCACCCTGTACCCCACATTACACCCATGTCACCCTGCACCTCACATTACATCCATGTCACCCTATACCCCACATTGCACCCATGTCACCCTGCACCCCACATTACATCCATGTCACCCTGCACCCCACATTACATCCATGTCACCCTGCACCCCCACATTACATCCATGTCACCCTGCACCCCCACATTACATGCATGTCACCCTGCACCCCCACATTACATCCATGTCACCCTGCACCCCCACATTACATCCATGTCACCCTGCACCCCACATTACATCCATGTCACCCTGCACCCCACATTACATACATGTCACCCTGCACCCCACATAACATCCATGTCACCCTGCACCCCACATTACATCCATGTCACCCTGCACCTCCACATTACACCCATGTCACCCTGCACCCCACATTACATCCATGTCACCCTGCACCCCACATTACATCCATGTCACCCTGCACCCCCACATTACATCCATGTCACCCTGCACCCCCACATTACACCCATGTCACCCTATACCCCACATTACATCCATGTCACCCTGTACCCCACATTACATCCATGTCACACTGCACCCCACATTACATCCATGTCACCCTATACCCCACATTACATCCATGTCACCCTGTACCCCACATTACATCCATGTCACACTGCACCCCCACATTACATCCATGTCACCCTGCACCCCACATTACATCCATGTCACCCTGCACCCCCACATTACATCCATGTCACCCTGCACCCCACATTACATCCATGTCACCCTGCACCCCACATTACATCCATGTCACCCTGCACCCCACCTTACATCCATGTCACCCTGCACCCCCACATTACATCCATGTCACCCTGCACCCCCACATTACATCCATGTCACCCTGCACCCCCACATTACATCCATGTCACCCTGCACCCCCACATTACACCCATGTCACCCTGCACCTCACATTACATCCATGTCACCCTGCACCCCCACATTACATCCATGTCACCCTGCACCCCACATTACATCCATGTCACCCTGCACCCCCACATTACATCCATGTCACCCTATACCCCACATTACATCCATGTCACCCTGCACCCCCACATTACATCCATGTCACCCCGCACCCCACATTATACCCATGTCACCCTGCACCTCACATTACATCCATGTCACCCTGCACCTCACATTACATCCATGTCACCCTGCACCCCACCTTACATCCATGTCACCCTATACCCCACATTGCACCCATGTCACCCTATACCCCACATTACATCCATGTCACCCTGCACCCCACATTACATCCATGTCACCCTGAACCCCCACATTACATTCATGTCACCCTGCACCCCATATTACACCCATGTCACCCTGCACCCCCACATTACATCCATGTCACCCTGCACCCCCCACATTACACCCATGTCACCCTGCACCCCCACATTACATCCATGTCACCCTGCACCCCCACATTACATCCATGTCACCCTGCACCCCATATTACACCCATGTCACCCTGCACCCCACATTACATACATGTCACCCTGCACCCCCCACATTACACCCATGTCACCCTGCACCCCCACATTACATCCATGTCACCCTGCACCTCACATTACATCCATGTCACCCTGCACCCTCACATTACATCCATGTCACCCTGCACCCCACATTACATCCATGTCACCCTGCACCCCACATTACATCCATGTCACCCTGCTCCCCACATTACATCCATGTCACCCTGCACCCCCACATTACATCCATGTCACCCTGCACCTCACATTACATCCATGTCACCCTGCACCCCCACATTACATCCATGTCACCCTGCACCCTCACATTACATCCATGTCACCCTGCACCCCACATTACATCCATGTCACCCTGCACCCCACATTACATCCATGTCACCCTGCACCTCCACATTACATCCATGTCACCCTGCACCCCCACATTACATCCATGTCACCCTGTACCCTACATTACATCCATGTCACCCTGCACCCCACATTACATCCATGTCACCCTGCACCCCACATTACATCCATGTCACCCTGCACCCCCACATTACATCCATGTTACCCTGCACCCCCACATTACATCCATGTCACCCTGCACCCCACATTACATCCATGTCACCCTGCACCCCACATTACACCCATGTCACCCTGCACCTCACATTACACCCATGTCACCCTGCACCCCCACATTACATCGATGTCACTCTGCACCCCACATTACATCCATGTCACCCTGCACCCCACATTACATCCCCCACATTACATCGATGTCACTCTGCACCCCACATTATATCCATGTCACCCTGCACCCCCACATTACATCCATGTCACCCTGCACCCCCACATTACATCCATGTCACCCTGCACCCACACATTACATCCATGTCACCCTGCACCCCCCATTACATCCATGTCACTCTGCACCCCACATTACATCCATGTCACCCTGCACCCCACATTACATCCATGTCACCCTGCACCTCCACATTACATCCATGTCACCCTGCACCCCACATTACATCCATGTCACCCTGCACCCCACATTACATCCATGTCACCCTGTACCCCACATTACACCCATGTCACCCTGCACCCCACATTACATCCATGTCACCCTGCACCCCCACATTACATCCATATCACACTGCACCCCCACATTACATCCATGTCACCCTGCACCCCCACATTACATCCATGTCACCCTGCACCCCCACATTACATCCATGTCACCCTGCACCCCACATTACATCCATGTCACCCTGCACCCCCACATTACATCCATGTCACCCTGCACCCCCACATTACATCCATGTCACCCTGTACCCCACATTACATCCATGTCACCCTGTACCCCACATTACACCCATGTCACCCTGCACTCCCAATCTTCTCCTTTCCCTGCTCCCCACCTTCTCCTCTCCCTGCCCCCCACCTTCTCCTCTCCCTGCTCCCCACCTTCTCCTCTCCCTGCTTCCCACCTTCTCCTCTCCCTGCACCCCACCTTCTCCTCTCCCTGCTCCCCACCTCCTCCTCTCCCTGCTCCCCACCTCCTCCTCTCCCTGCACCCCACCTTCTCCTCTCCCTGACTCCCCACCTTCTCCTCTCCCTGCACCCCACCTTCTCCTCTCCCTGCACCCCACCTCCTCCTCTGCCTGCACTCCACCTCCTCCTCTCCCTGCTCCCCACCTTCTCCTCTCCCTGACTTCCCACCTCCTCCTCTCCCTGTACCCCACCTTCTCCTCTCGCTGTACCCCACCTTCTCCTCTCGCTGTACCCCACCTTCTCCTCTCCCTGCACCCCACCTCCTCCTCTCCCTGCACCCCACCTCCTCCTCTCCCTGCTCCTCTCCATGCTGCCCACCTTCTCCTCTCCTCTCCATGCTGCCCACCTTCTCCTCTCCCTGCTCCCCAACTTCTCCTCTCCCTGCTCCCCAACTTCTCCTCTCCCTGCTCCCCACCTTCTCCTCCTCTCTATGCTCCCCACCTCCTCCTCTCTATGCTCCCCACCTTCTTCTCCTCTCCCTGCCTCCCACCTTCTCCTCTCCCTGCTCCCCACCTCCTCCTCTCCCTGCACCCCACCTCCTCCTGTCCGTGCTCCCCACCTCCTCCTCTCCATGCACTCCACCTTCTCCTCTCCCTGCTCCCCACCTTCTCCTCTCCCTGCTCCCCACCTCCTCCTCTCCCTGCTCCCCACCTTCTCCTCTCCATGCACTCCACCTCCTCCTCTCCCTGCTCTCCACCTCCTCCTCCTCTCCCTGCTCTCCACCTCCTCCTCCTCTCCCTGCACCCCACCTCCTCCTCTCCCTGCTCCCCACCTTCTCCTCTCCCTGCACCCCACCTCCTCCTCTCCCTGCTCCCCACCTTCTCCTCCTCTCTATGCTCCCCACCTTTCCTCCGCTCCCTGCTCCCCACCTCCTCCTCCTCTCCCTGCTCCCCACCTCCTCCTCCTCTCCCTGCTCCCCACCTTCTCCTCTCCCTGCACCCCACCTCCTCCTCTCCCTGCACCCCATCTTCTCTACTCCCTGCTCCCCACCTCCTCCTCTCCCTGCACCCCACCTTCTCCTCCTCTCCCTGCACCCCACCTCCTCCTCTCCCTGCACCCCATCTTCTCTACTCCCTGCTCCCCACCTCCTCCTCTCCCTGCACCCCACCTCCTCCTCCTCTCCCTGCTCCCCACCTCCTCCTCCTCTCCCTGCTCCCCACCTTCTCCTCTCCCTGCACCCCACCTCCTCCTCTCCCTGCACCCCATCTTCTCTACTCCCTGCTCCCCACCTCCTCCTCTCCCTGCACCCCACCTTCTCCTCCTCTCCTTGCTCCCTCCTCCTCCTCTCCCTGCTCCCCATCTTCTCCTCTCCCTGCTCCCCACCTCCTTCTCTCCCTGCTCCCCACCTCCTTCTCTCCCTGCACCCCACCTTCTCCTCCTCTCCCTGCTCCCCACCTCCTCCTCTCCTTGCTCCCTCCTCCTCCTCTCCCTGCTCCCCATCTTCTCCTCTCCCTGCTCCCCACCTCCTTCTCTCCCTGCTCCCCATCTTCTCCTCTCCCTGCACCCGACCTTCTCCTCTCCCTGCACCCCACCTCCTCCTCCTCTCCCTGCTCCCCACCTCCTCCTCCTCTGCCTGCTCCCCACCTCCTCCTCTCCCTCCATTGCTCCTCTATTGCTCAGGGCTGCAGCTTCTACCAGGGATCTCCATGGTTTCTGTGTAACTCTAGAGTTGCTCCTCCCACACAAGTCACATGACGATGACGTCATCAAAGGTCCTTTACACCACGAGGAAATATCATGTACAGTAACTTCTTAGAGCAGACACTTTCCTGTGTATATATAATGTGCAGGAGATCAGCACAATCCAGTCCCTGCCCTATCTATAGACCACAACCAGTGCAGACCAGGGAGACCTCACAACCTCCAGCCTGAGAGCAGAGCTGGGGCTTCACTGCTGTCTCCAGGACCTGGCAATAAAGGAAGCATTTCATTGGTTGGCTGGTCTGTTTGACTGACAGATATTTCTCACAGAATAAGAATTCTGTCTCACAGAATAGTATTTTGTAGTACAGAAGTAGAATTCTGTCTCACAGAATAGTATTTTGTAGTACAGAAGTAGAATTCTGTCGCACATAATGCCATTTTGTAGTACAAAAGTAGAATTCTGTGGCAGAAAATGGTATTTTGTAGTACAGAAGTAGAATTTTGTCGCACAGAATAGTATTATGTAGTACAGAAGTAGAATTCCATCGCACAGAATAGTATTATATAGTACAGAAGTAGAATTCTGTCGCACATAATGCCATTTTGTAGTACAAAAGTAGAATTCTGTCTCACAGAATAGTATTTTGTAGTACAGAAGTAGAATTCTGTCGCACAGAATAGTATTATGTAGTATAGAAGTAGAATTCTGTCGCACATAATGCCATTTTGTAGTACAGAAGTAGAATTCTGTGGCAGAGAATAGTATTTTGTAGTACAGAAGTAGAATTCTGTCGCACATAATGCCATTTTGTAGTACAGAAGTAGAATTCTGTCGCACAGAATAGTATTTTGTAGTACAGAAGTAGAATTCTGTCGCACATAATGCCATTTTGTAGTACAGAAGTAGAATTCTGTCACACAGAATAGTATTTTGTAGTACAGAAGTAGAATTCTGTCGCACAGAATAGTATTTTGTAGTACAGAAGTAGAATACTGTCGCACAGAATAGTATTTTGTAGTACAGAAGTAGAATTCTGTCATACAGAATGGCATTTTGTAGTACAGAAGTAGAATTCTGTCGCACAGAATGGCATTTTGTAGTACAGAAGTAGAATTCTGTCGCACAGAATGGCATTTTGTGGTACGGAAGTAGAATTCTGTCGCACAGAATGGCATTTTGTGGTACGGAAGTAGAATTCTGTCGCACAGAATGGCATTTTGTGGTACGGAAGTAGAATTCTGTCGCACAGAATGGCATTTTGTCGTACGGAAGTAGAATTCTGTCGCACAGAATGGCATTTTGTAGTACGGAAGTAGAATTCTGTCGCACAGAATGGCATTTTGTAGTACGGAAGTAGAATTCTGTCGCACAGAATGGCATTTTGTAGTACGGAAGTAGAATTCTGTCGCACAGAATAGCATTTTGTAGTACGGAAGTAGAATTCTGTCGCACAGAATGGCATTTTGTAGTACGGAAGTAGAATTCTGTCGCACAGAATGGTATTTTGTAGTACAGAAGTAGAATTCTGTTACACAAAATTATATTTTGTATCACAGAAATAGTTTTTGTTGTACACAATAAGAGTTTTGTCTCACAGAATGGCATTTTGTAGTACAGAAATGTAATTTTGAAAAGACTCTTATACAAAAGTCATTTTGTTAAAAAAAATTATTCTGTGCCACAAAATAAAAAATCTGTGTCACAGGACAAGTTTCGTGTCTACAAAATTTAATTCTGTGTCACAAAAAATTATTCTGTAAACAAAAAATCATTTTTTGTTCACATAATCTAATATGTATGCACAAAATAAATTTGGTGTTCACTAAAAGTAGATGTGTAGTTTTGTGCAAGTGTAATGTATTTTGTCTTCAAGCAGAATATTTTGTGAACACAAAATTATTCTGTGCTTACAAAATGGATTCTGTGTCACAAAATGCACTGTGAACAAACGGCGCCCCATATATAATCCCCTCAAATGTATCCTCTCCTGTATATAACCCCTCACATGGCTTGTATCCTCTCCTGTATATAATCCCCTCAAATGTATCCTCTCCTGTATATAACCCTAAAGTGGCTTGTATCCTCTGCTGTGTATAACCCCTCACATGGCTTGTATCCTCTCCTCTGTATAACCCCTCACATGGCTTGTATCCTCTCCTGTATATAACCCCTCACATGGCTTGTATCCTCTCCTGTATATAACCCCTCACATGGCTTGTATCCTCTGCTGTGTATAACCCCTCACATGGCTTGTATCCTCTCCTCTGTATAACCCCTCACATGGCTTGTATCCTCTCCTGTATATAACCCCTCACATGGCTTGTATCCTCTCCTGTATATAACCTCTCACATGGCTTGTATCCTCTCCTGTATATAACCCCCTCACATGGCTTGTATCCTCTCCTGTATATAACCCCCTCACATGGCTTGTATCCTCTCCTTTATATAACCTCTCACATGGCTTGTATCCTCTCCTGTATATAACCCCCTCACATGGCTTGTATCCTCTCCTGTATATAACACCTCACATGGCTTGTATCCTCTCCTGTATATAACCCCTCACATGGCTTGTATCCTCTCCTATATATAACCCTCTCACATGGCTTGTATCCTCTCCTGTATATAACCCCCTCACATGGCTTGTATCCTCTCCTGTATATAACCACTCACATGGCTTGTATCCTCTCCTGTATATAACCCCTCACATGGCTTGTGTCCTCTCCTGTATATAACCCCTCACATGGCTTGTATCCTCTCCTTTATATAACCCCTCATATGGCTTGTGTCCTCTCCTGTATATAACCCCTCACATGGCTTGTGTCCTCTCCTGTATATAACCCCTCACATGGCTTGTATCCTCTAGTGTATATAACCCCCTCACATGTCCTGTATCCTCTCCTGTATATAACAACATCACATGGCTTGTATCCTCTCCTGTATATAACAACCTCACATGGCTTGTATCCTCTTCTGTATATAACCTCACACATGGCTTGTATCCTCTCCTGTATATAACCCCCTCACATGTCCTGTATCCTCTCCTGTATAAAACCCCTCACATGTCCTGTATCCTCTCGTGTATATAACCCCTCACATGGCTTGGATCCTCTCCTGTATATAACCCCTCACATGGCTTGTATCCTCTCGTGTATATAACCCCCTCACATGTCCTGTATCCTCTCCTGTATAAAACCCCTCACATGTCCTGTATCCTCTCGTGTATATAACCCCTCACATGGCTTGTATCCTCTCCTGTATATAACCCCTCACATGGCTTGTATCCTCTCCTGTATATAACCCTCAAATGGCTTGTATCCTCTCCTGTATATAACCCCTCACATGGCTTGTATCCTCTCCTGTATATAACCCCTCACATGGCTTGTATCCTCTCCTGTATATAATCCCCTCAAATGGCTTGTATCCTCTCCTGTATATAACCCCTCACATGGCTTGTATCCTCTCCTGTATATAACCCCTCACATGGCTTGTATCCTCTCCTGTATATAACCCCCTCACATGTCCTGTTTCCTCTCTGGTATATATCCTCTCACATGGCTTGTATCTTCTCGTGTATATAACCCCCTCACATGTCTTGTATCCTCTCCTGTATATAACAACCTCACATGGCTTGTATCCTCTCCTGTATATAACCCCCTCACATGTCCTGTTTCCTCTCTGGTATATATCCTCTCACATGGCTTGTATCTTCTCGTGTATATAACCCCCTCACATGGCTTGTATCCTCTCCGGTATATAACCCCTCACATGGCTTGTATTCTCTCCTGTATATAACCCCTCACATGGCTTGTATCCTCTCCGGTATATAACCCCTCACATGGCTTGTATTCTCTCCTGTATATAACCCCTCACATGGCTTGTATCCCCTCCTGTATATAACCCCTCACATGGCTTGTATCCCCTCCTGTATATACCACCTCACATGGCTTGTGTCCTCTCCTGTAGATAACCCCCTCACATGGCTTGTAACCTCTCCGGTATATAACCCCCTCACATGGCTTGTATCCTCTCCTGTATATAATCCCCTCACATGGCTTGTATCCTCTCCTATATATAACCCCTCACATGGCTTGTATCCTCTCCGGTATATAACCCCTCACAGGGCTTGTATCCTCTCCGGTATATAACCCCTTACATGGCTTGTATCCTCTCCTGTATATAACCCCTCACATGTATCCTCTCCTGTATATAACCCCTCACATGGCTTGTATCTATCTCTTGAGTAAGAAGGTGGGATGTGCAAAGAGGTTTAAATCACAACTGTTTTAGATAGTGCAGATAAATTTTATTATAAAGTACAGAAACACTAACATTTAAAAACACTTAAAAACATCACAACCAAGTGTTGTGTTGCATACAGTGCATGAGGATAACATGCTCTGAGCTAACTCCCCCTCTTTTTGCAAATCTGAGTAAATCTCTACTTGGTCTCTGAAAGTAAATGAGTATTCTGTAAACATTGACTGACTGTAAACATATATGTGTTGCGTGCTAAACAAGAATCCCGAGATCAATATACAATTTACAATGCACAAATTCAGAGATAGCACAATATGGCAATTGGTCAATGTAAAAAAATAGAGTAATATCACCAAGTTCGATAGGGGGGAGATGCAGTGCCCCACGCGTTCCGCCTCAAGTGTGGCTTCCTCAGGGGTATATGGTAGAGTGTTTCCATGGAATATATATATATGTTGTCATTATTGGGCAAGTAATCTCACCTGTCTGAGTATGTGTCGCGCACTGGCTGGATACAGGAAGTGTATGTTGCCGGCGTGGGACGGCATGGGACTTCTTCAACTAATCTCACCATAGAACCACTAAGAACACTAGTAACCATGAAGAATCTAAAATTCGGACCCAATATTCACGCATCACAAGGAGAAAATTAAAGATAAATTAAAGAAGAACAATAACACAAAGGACAGAAAGCAAGAAAGAAATGAAAGGTTTTTCACAGTATCACACAGAGACTCACTTTTATATATTTTTTTTTCTCTTTCTCTATTTTATATTATACTATATATTTCCATATTTCATGTCTGTTTGCCCCCACAACATATCCATCTACCAGAGACATTCATTTTTTGCTATTAACATCATTTATCTGCAAGCACCACTACACAGAACATACAATAGCCCATATAGTTTAATTAACTTTGGCCAGTCTAAAATTACCCAAATCTAAATGCACCATTATTGGGTGGCATATACTCACCTCTATTACACTCATGCCATGTACTCACTCCATTACATTCACGTAATGAAAGTTTCATCAACAACTGGCGGGCGGGGCGCTGGGGGCGTGCCCACCGGGTGACGCGCGGCTGACACAAGCTGGAGGCGGAGGATTGTGTCGGCCGCGCGGCGCCCGGGTGTGCGCGCGCGCGCGGCGTCCCACGCCGGCAACATACACTTCCTGTATCCAGCCAGTGCGCGACACATACTCAGACAGGTGAGATTACTTGCCCAATAATGACAACATATATATATATTCCATGGAAACACTCTACCATATACCCCTGAGGAAGCCACACTTGAGGCGGAACGCGTGGGGCACTGCATCTCCCCCCTATCGAACTTGGTGATATTACTCTATTTTTTTACATTGACCAATTGCCATATTGTGCTATCTCTGAATTTGTGCATTGTAAATTGTATATTGATCTCGGGATTCTTGTTTAGCACGCAACACATATATGTTTACAGTCAGTCAATGTTTACAGAATACTCATTTACTTTCAGAGACCAAGTAGAGATTTACTCAGATTTGCAAAAAGAGGGGGAGTTAGCTCAGAGCATGTTATCCTCATGCACTGTATGCAACACAACACTTGGTTGTGATGTTTTTAAGTGTTTTTAAATGTTAGTGTTTCTGTACTTTATAATAAAATTTATCTGCACTATCTAAAACAGTTGTGATTTAAACCTCTTTGCACATCCCACCTTCTTACTCAAGAGATTTATATGAACAGGGATGTGAGGCATCTAGAGTTGCCCATATTCGTACAGTAATGGCTTGTATCTAGAGATGAGCGAACATACTCGTCCGAGCTTGATGCTGGTTGGAGCATTAGCGTACTCGAAACTGCTCGTTGCTCGGACGAATACTTCGCCCGCTCGAGAAAATGGCATCTCCCGCCGTTTTGCTTTTTGGCGGCCAGAAACAGAGCCAATCACAAGCCAGGAGACTCTGCACTCCACCCAGAATGACGTGGTACCCTTACACGTCGATAGCAGTGGTTGGCTGGCCAGATCAGGTGACCCTGGGATAGACTAGCCCCTGCCCGCGCTGCTCGGATCATTCTCTGTCTGGATGCCGCTAGGGAGAGAGCTGCTGCTGGTCAGGGAAAGCATTAGGGTGTTCTATTAGCTTACTGTTAGGCAGGAGTGATTCTCAAAGAACCCAACAGCCCTTCTTAGGGCTACAATAGCGTTATACTTTTTTTTTGCAGCTAGTACCATATTGTGAGGAATTTGCAGGGGGACTTGCTACCGTTGTGTTTAGCTCTTAGTGACGCACATATCCATCGCAAAGACCGAAGTGGGACAATTTATTAGGGGTTTGATTTCAATTAGGCACAGTCTGACATTTACTTTTTATTTTACGTTTATTTTTTCATAACTCAGCGTCATCTCATCTGGCATAGCAGTGTGCTTTCATACTTGGCTAGAAAATAACCATAGCAATAGGATAGCATCGTTTGGTTTTAAAAACTAAAAAACACAAATAAAAAAAATAAAAAAAAGTAAAAAAAAAATTAAAGTTATAACTTTCATTTTCAAAATGTTTAACCCGGGGGCTAGGGGTAGAGGACGAGGGCGGGGACGTGGGCGTCCAACTACTGCAGGGGTCAGAGGCCGTGGTCCTGGGCGGGGTGAGACACCACCTGCTGATGAGGGAGCAGGGGAACGCCGCAGAGCTACACTCCCTAGGTTCATGTCTGAAGTTACTGGGACTCGTGGTAGAGCACTGTTGAGGCCAGAACAGTGCGAACAGGTGATGTCGTGGATTGCCGACAATGCTTAGAGCAATTTGTCCACCAGTCAGTCTTCCACGCAGTCCACCCATGTCACCGAAATCGGCACTCCTCCAGCTCCTGCACCTCAGCCTCCTCCCCCCAGTCTGCCCCCTCCCAGGAAAATTTGGCATTTGAACCGGCATACTCTGAGGAACTGTTTTCTAGACCCTTCCCACAGTCACAAACCACTTGTCCGGTTGCTGCTGAGCAATTTTCCGTTGCCCAGGTTTTTCACCAGTCGCAGTCTGTGGGTGATGATGACCTTCTTGACGTAGTGGAAGAAGTGTGTAAAGAGGTGTCGGACGATGAGGAGACACGGTTGTCAGACAGTGGTGAAGTTGTTGTCAGGGCAGGAAGTCCGAGGGGGGAGCAGACTGAGGGATCGGAGGATGATGAGGTGACAGACCCAAGCTGGGTTGATAGGCAGGGTGAACACAGTGCTTCTGAGACGGAGGAGAGTCCTCGACCAGAACAGGTTGGAAGAGGCAGTGGTGGGGCCAGACGGAGAGGCAGGGCCAGAGCTGGTACATCAGCGCCAAATGTGTCACGTAGTGAAGCTCCCGCGGCGAGGGCTAGATTTTCAGAAGTCTGGAGGTTCTTTAAGGAAACACCGGATGACCGACGGACTGTGGTGTGCAACCTTTGCCAAACCAGGATCAGCAGGGGTTCCACCACTACTAGCTTAACTACCACCAGTATGCGCAGGCATATGAATGCTAAACACCCCACTCAGTGGCACCAAGCCCGTTCACCTCCGGCCGTGCACACCACTGCTCCTTTCCCTGTGTCAGCTGATAGTCAGCCCCCTGCCCAGGACCCTGGCACAAAAACCCCATCGTCGCCTCCACGATCCTCCACAGCATCCACCAGCGTTCAGCTCTCCATACCCCAGACGCTAGAGCGGAAAAGGAAATATAGTGCAACCCACCCGCACGCCCAAGCCCTTAATGTCCACATCTCCAGATTGCTTAGCCTGGAGATGCTGCCCTATAGGCTAGTAGAGACCGAGGCCTTTCGCAACCTCATGGCGGCGGCTGCCCCTCGGTATTCGGTCCCCAGCCGCCACTACTTTTCCCGATGTGCCGTCCCAGCCCTGCACCAGCACGTGTCAGACAACATCATCCGTGCCCTGACCAACGCCGTTTCTGACAAGGTCCACCTGACCACGGACACGTGGACGAGTGCTGCCGGGCAGGGCCACTATATATCGCTGACGGCACATTGGGTTAACTTGGTGGAGGCTGGGACCGAATCTGACCCTGCGGCTGGTCATATACTGCCGACGCCGAGGATTGCGGGGCCTACCTCGGTCCAGGTCTTTCAGGCCTACTATGCCTCCTCCTCCTCCCACCCCTCCTCCACCTCCTCCTCCGAACGACCATCCGTGGGCATGGCGCCATCAGTCGTTAGCTCTAGGCACAGCAGCAGTGCCGTCGCTAAGCAACAGCAGGCGGTGCTCAAACTGCTGAGCCTAGGCGATAAAAGGCACACCGCCCAAGAACTATTACAGGGCATCACGGCGCAGACTGATCTGTGGCTGGCACCGCTGAACCTGAAGCCAGGCATGGTTGTGTGTGACAACGGCCGTAACCTGGTGGCGGCTCTGCAACTCGGCAGACTGACACATGTGCCATGCCTGGCCCATGTGTTAAATCTGATAGTTCAGCGTTTCCTCAAGACATACCCCAATCTGTCTGATTTGCTCACGAAGGTGCGCCGCATCTGTGCGCATTTCAGGAAGTCCAGCACAGATGCTGCCACTCTCAGGGCAGCGCAGCGCCGCCTCCAACTGCCCGCTCACCGACTGTTGTGCGACGTGCCCACGAGGTGGAATTCAACATTAACCATGTTATCCAGAGTTTACCAGCAGCGCAGAGCGATTGTAGACTGCCAGATGTCAACTTCCACCAGAACTGGTAGTCAGGTCAGTCAGCTTCCTCAAGTCTACAATGAGGAGTGGACGTGGATGTCTGATATCTGTCAGGTGCTGAGTAACTTTGAGGAGTCAACACAGATGGTCAGTGGCGATGCCGCCATCATCAGCCTCACCATCCCGCTGCTTGGCCTGTTGAAAAACTCTCTGATCAGCATGAAGTCGGAAGCTTTGCGCTCGTCACAAGAGACGGGGGAAGAAGATTCCCTTGTTGATAGCCAAAGCACCCTCAGGTCTGTTTCTCAGCGCATATCGGAGGAGGTGGAGGAGGATGAGGAGGAAGAGGAGGAGAATGTTGGCGAGACACAAGAGGGGACCATTGTTCAGTCCTTCACTGTTCAGCGTGTATGGGCAGAAGAAGAGGAGTTGGAGGAGGAGGAAATGGGCAGTCAGGCCAGTGAGGGGAGTGAATTCTTACGCGT
The DNA here is from genome assembly GCF_040894005.1 of Engystomops pustulosus. NCBI lineage: Eukaryota > Metazoa > Chordata > Amphibia > Anura > Leptodactylidae > Engystomops > Engystomops pustulosus. Next base: position 188,193 of record NW_027284980.1, read on the forward strand.
TGGTACTCTGGCGCATATGGCAGATTTCATGCTAGGCTGCCTATCCCGTGACCCTCGCGTTCAAAGAATTTATTCCAGCACCAATTACTGGGTATTCACTCTCCTGGACCCACGGTACAAGCAAAATCTTTCCACTCTCATCCCTGGAGAGGAAAGGAGTGTGAGAATGCATGAATACCAGCAGGCCCTGGTGCACAAGCTGAAACAGTATTTCCCTTCTGACAGCGCTAGCGGCAGAGGGCATACTTCTGCGGGACAAGTAGCGAGGGAGAGTAGGCGAGCAGGCAGCTTGTCCAGCACTGGCAGGGGTACGCTTTACAAGGCTTTTGCCAGCTTTATGTCACCCCAGCAAGACACTGTCACCTGTCCCCAGTCTCGGCAGAGTAGCGCTGATCTTTACAGAAAGATGGTGAGGGAGTACGTAGCTGACCATACCATCGTCCTAAATGATCACACAGCTCCCTACAACTACTGGGTTTCAAAGCTGGACATGTGGCACGAACTGGCGCTGTACGCCTTGGAGGTTCTTGCCTGCCCTGCCGCTAGCGTCTTGTCCGAGCGGGTTTTCAGTGCAGCTGGTGGCATCATCACCGATAAGCGTACACGCCTGTCGACTGACAGCGCTGACAGGCTGACGCTTATCAAGATGAATAAAGCCTGGATTTCTCATAATTTTCAATCTCCACCAGGTGAAGGAAGCTCAACCTGAATAATGTATGCACTCCTCCTCCTCATTTTCCTCCTTCTCCTCCTCTTTGTACACTAAAGCAGAGGAAACTGGCTATTTTTTGACAGGGCCCACTGGCTCTAGCTATAGTACTTTATGCATTTAATTTTTCTGGAGGGCCACCTACCCGGTCCTCTGGTTTGAAAACTTTTTTGGACTGCCACATACAGGCACTCAATCTATTTCATTTTTCTGGAGGGCCACCTACCTGCTCCTTTGGTTTGAAAACTTTTTTGGACTGCCACATACAGGCACTATCCAAATTAAATTGTCTCCATAGCAGCCTCCACACGTTGTCTCCATTGCTACCTCCAAAAGTCGTCCATATAGCTGCCTCCATACATCGTCCCTTTATCAAACGAGGTGTGTCAGGCCGAAATTTTAGTTGTTTTCATGGATTCCACATCAAAGTTGTTAACTTTGTCGCCACCCTGCTGTGTTATCCACAAAATATACTGGCAAACTTTTATCATTTACGGATATTATTTCAGCGCTTCTTGCGCATCTGTTTACATTCCCCTCACCCGCCATATCCTAAACTTATAAGAACGCTACTACACTTGATCTTATACAAAAGGTTCTTAGAAGTGCTGTTTGGGGAGTAGCCTAGAGACAGGGGCTTGGATAGGCGAAAGCTCGCCTGGCAGCGGAGCGCCAGCTCCATGCCAAGATCCAACTAACATAGTTTTAACTGCAGCACCTTTAATCTACTACTAGTTCACTGCCTCCATACATGGTCCCCTTATCAAACGAGCTGTGTCAGGCAGAATTTTGGGTTGTTTTCATGGCTTCCATGTTAACTTTGTCGCCACCCTGCTGTGTAATCCACAAAATATACTGGCAAACTTTTATCATGTACCGATATTATTTGAGCGCTTCTTGCTCACCTCCTTTGGTTCCTCTCTGCTACCCATTGGTTTGAAGCCTGAGTCCATTTAGGGTATGTCGCCATGACACTCTCTAGCCTGCCGCTGCCTCTGCATGCCGTCCCCTATAGTGTCAGGGTCAATTATTGGATGTTTTAGATGCTATCTAGCTTCATTCTGTCACTCTGTCATGGCCACGCTGTTGCCCATACTTTTGGCATAATGGTGCGATTAAGCAGCCTCAGAGGCATCCATGCATGCTGCCCCTGCTGTTTCCTGTCCATTTCCGTGGTGTTTCCATCCTTTTCTGAGGTTCCCAGGTGTTTGGCCAAGCTTCCCTGTGCAGAGCCTTGGTCCCCTTGAAAAATGCTCGAGTCTCCCATTGACTTCAATGGGGCTCGTTATTCGAGACGAGCACTCGAGCATCGGGAAAAGTTCGTCTCGAATAACGAGTACCCGAGCATTTTAGTGCTCGCTCATCTCTAACCATCACAGCCACTCAAACTGGCAATATACTGGAAAAAGATGGGCAATGAGGTGGTCTTCTAAAAGAGATGACCTGTAGATGGAAGATCTCATGTCTTACGATGAATGCTACGGCACGGTCAGCATTTCTCCAGGTTTGTGTGGTCACCTGATGAGTCTTTTGGCACATTACGCCCAGTCTAGTATGTCTGACCCCCTTAGACCCCTAGTCAGGGGCTGGACCCACAATATGGAGTAACTTTTATGAACTCCAAACGCCGCCCCCCCAAAAAAAAATCACCAAACAACTCAAGAAAAGAATGTGTCACGCAGGTTTATGGGAAAATAAAAGTAACCCCCCCCCCCCATGTCTCATCATAATGTGCAGCCTCACCTTCCTGTATGACTCAAACCCTATATACTTGACTTCCTGCCATGTAGGAGAAGATGATGCCCAAGCACAGCAGTAATCTCCGGAGTCATCTCTGTAAATACCTCACCACAGAGTGAAGATACGAGGAGCTACAAACCACAACCTGTGTCTGCAGAACGGTGGCTCGTCTCCTCCGGTGCCCATCGCTGCACCATTGTCCTCCAGAGTCGTAAGAGCTGATCCTGCGGGCGATCATGGTAGCGCAGTGACGCAGTGGGGCCCATGTTTTATCGTATCTGCGACAAAAAAGTGTCTGGAAGTCAAGTTTTTTGGCACAAAAGTGTAGCGGATTTTTTATAATGTGTTTGCGCCATAAAGAACGGATGTTTCTGACTATCCTGACTCATCCGTCTTTTTTTGCGCAAGTGGGCGTGGCCTATATTTTCCACATTATTTATGTGTAGTTTGTTGACTTTTTTAGGCGCAATTTTTGGCACAGAACAGACCAGGAAAAAATAGGCTGAAATCAAAAGAAAAACTGGCGCAGTCCATGTAAGATTTTGGCGCACATTTCATTTGTGTCGGCATTTTTATTTCCCCCGACTGAGTCAGAATAGGCAGCTCCCTATGCATCAAGCATCACCTGTCAGGAGGCTTCTTGTAGGTCACACCTGATGCCAAGGGAGCTGCCTTACAAGGAGCTGAAGGAGGCGTGGTTTTCCTTATCCCTCCTGGCTAACTGATTTGCATATTTTCTGAGAAGATCTTTAGTCATTGGAGCTTCAGTCTGTCGAGGTCCATGTGATGTCAGCATGGTAAACCTCCAGAAGAGCTAGGGGCTCAGCTAAGAGGGGGTTAACACATTCATGTAGGCGAATTCTAGAGAATGCCAGTCAGGGTCGGCTCCAGGTTTCAGTAGGCCCCTGGGTGACAGAGCCTCAATAGGCCCCTGGGTGACAGAGCCTCAGTAGGCCCCTGGGTGACAGAGCCTCAGTAGGCCCCTGGGTGACAGAGCCTCAGTAGGCCCCTGGGTGACAGAGCCTCAGTAGGCCCCTGGGTGACAGAGCCTCAGTAGGCCCCTGGGTGACAGAGCCTCAGTAGGCCCCTGGGTGACAGAGCCTCAGTAGGCCCCTGGGTGACAGAGCCTCAGTAGGCCCCTGGGTGACAGAGCCTCAGTAGGCCCCTGGGTGACAGAGCCTCAGTAGGCCCCTGGGTGACAGAGCCTCAGTAGGCCCCCAATCGAGGTGGGCTAAGAGAAGGTCGGTGCTGGGGGCAATTAGCTTCTTGCTTTACCATGTGATTCAGCGATATTTTGTAGAACGTTGAGGAAGAAAATTTCTGTTTCTACACCAGTTATCCGGCATAGAAGTAGTGAAAGACATACATACACACTCCCACATACTAACATACATACACACTCCCACATACTAACATACATACACACTCCCACATACTAACTAACATACATACACACATACTCCCACATACTAATATACATACACACTCCCACATACTAACATACATACACACATCCTCCCACATACTAATATACATACACACTCCCACATACTAACATACATACAAACATACTCCCACATACTGACATACATACACACAGGCTCCCACATACTAACATATATACACACATGCTCCCACATACTAACATACATACACACTCCCACATACTAACATACATACACACATCCTCCCACATACTAATATACATACACACTCCCACATACTAACATACATACAAACATACTCCCACATACTGACATACATACACACAGGCTCCCACATACTAACATATATACACACATGCTCCCACATACTAACATACATACACACAGGCTCCCACATACTAACATACATACACACAGGCTCCCACATACTGACATATATACACACATACTCCCACATACTGACATATATACACACATACTCCCACATACTGACATACATACACACATACTCCCACATACTAACATACATACACACAGACTCCCACATACTGACATATATACACACAGGCTCCCACATACTGACATACATACATACTCCCACATACTGACATATATACACACATACTCCCACATACTGACATATATACACACATACTCCCACATACTGACATATATACACACATACTCCCACATACTGACATATATACACACATACTCCCACATACTGACATATATACACACACATACTCCCACATACTGACATATATACACACATACTCCCACATACTGACATATATACACACATACTCCCACATACTGACATATATACACACATACTCCCACATACTGACATACATACACACATACTCCCACATACTGACATACATACACACATACTCCCACATACTGACATACATACACACATACTCCCACATACTGACATACATACACACATACTCCCACATACTGACATTCATACACACATACTCCCACATACTGACATTCATACACACATACTCCCACATACTAACATACATACACACATACTCCCACATACTAACATACATACACACATACTCCCACATACTGACATACATACACACATACTCCCACATACTGACATACATACACACATACTCCCACATACTGACATACATACACACAGGCTCCCACATACTGACATACATACACACAGGCTCCCAAATACTGACATACATACACACACGCTCCCACATACTGACATATATACACACATACTACCACATACTGACATACAAACACACATAATCCCACATACTAACATACATACACACAGAATCCCACATACTAACATATATACACACATACTACCACATACTAACATACATACACACATACATACACATCTGTCTACATACTCACACATCAGCCATTGCCAGGGTCAGCCTGTTCTGGCTGAGGAGGGGTCGGCTTACGGTAGAGAGGTCAACTGACAAGAGCTTGAGGTTAGCTCTGCAATCATTAACAGCAGCTTCAGGCCGTGCCTTCCCACAATGCTCTGTGAGGGCAAGGTCCTGCGTCTGCTAAGCTGTGCGTCTGCTGGTAGGTATGTATCACTGCTGTATATAATAATCATATACACATCTATCTTCATACACACACATATATCTATCTACATAGACACATATATATCTATCTACATACACACACATATATCTATCTACATACACACATATATATCTATCTACATACACACATCTATCTACATACACACACATCTATCTACATACACACAAATCTATTTATCTACATACATACATCTATCTATCTACATACACACACATCTATCTACATACACATCTATCTACATACACACACATCTATCTACATACACACACATCTATCTACATACACACACATCTATCTACATACACACACATCTATCTACATACACACACATCTATCTACATACACACACATCTATCTACATACACACATTTATCTACATACACACATCTATCTACATACACACATCTATCTATTCACATACATACAAATCCATCTACATACACACACATCTATCTTCATGTACACACATCTATCTACATACACACACATCTATCTATCTACATACACACATCTATCTATCTACATACACACATCTATCTATCTACATACACACATCTATCTATCTACATACACACACATCTATCTACATACACATCTATCTACATACACACACATCTATTTATCTACATACACACACACATCTATCTATATATACACACGCACCTATCTACATACACACATCTACTTACATACACACACATCTACTTACATACACACACATCTATTTATCTACATACACACATCTATCTACATACACACACATCTATCTACATACACACACATCTACTTACATACACACACATCTATTTATCTACATACACACATATATATCTATCTACATAGACACATATATATCTATCTACATAGACACATATATATCTATCTACATACACACACATATATCTATCTACATACACACATATATATCTATCTACATACACACACATCTATTTATCTACATACACACAAATCTATTTATCTACATACACACATCTATCTATCTACATACACACACATCTATCTATCTACATACACACACATCTATCTACATACACACACATCTATCTACATACACACATCTATCTACATACACACATCTATCTACATACACACATCTATCTACATACACACATCTATCTACATACACACATCTATCTTCATGTACACACATCTATCTTCATGTACACACATCTATCTTCATGTACACACATCTATCTACATACACACACATCTATCTACATACACACACATCTATCTACATACACACACATCTATCTACATACACACACATCTATCTACATACACACATCTATCTACATACACACATCTATCTTCATGTACACACATCTATCTTCATGTACACACATCTATCTACATACACACACATCTATCTACATACACACACATCTATCTACATACACACACATCTATCTACATACACACATCTATCTACATACACACATCTATCTACATACACATATCTATCTACATACACACACATCTATCTATCTACATACACACATCTATCTACATACACACACATCCATCTACATACACACATATCTATCTATATACACACATATCCATCTACATACACACATATCTATCTATATACATACACACACATCCATCTACATACACACATATCTATCTACATACACACACACATCTATCTACATACACACACATCTATCTACATACACACACATTTACACATCTGTGTATCTACATACACACATCTATTTATCTACATACACACATCTATCTACATACACACACATCTATCTACATACACACACATCTATCTACATACACATCTATGTATCTACATACACACATCTATTTATCTACATACACACATCTATTTATCTACATACACACATCTATCTACATACACACACACACACATCTATCTACATACACACACATCTATGTACATCCACACACATCTATCTACATACACACACATTTACACATCTATGTATCTACATACACACATCTATTTATCTACATACACACACATCTATGTATCTACATACACACATCTATCTACATCCACACACATCTATCTACTGTGGGAACTAGCTTGGTAGAAGCGGTAAAATTAGTCCAGAATCGCAGTCAGAGACAGTGACACAAGTGCTTTGGCTATAAACAGGGCTTTGCCTGGCTTTAATAGCAGAAAACATACAAAATAAAACATAAAGCCTTAACTTCAGGCTAAAATAAACACCTGCTCGGCTGAACTCTAACTAACACAGAGTCTTCCCTGACTACTCGGGGGGCGTACTACCAGCCACCTGAAACAAAACAAAACGTGGGTTTTACCTCACGTGACACACACAGTCCGTATTAGGCTCGCAGGCCTCAGTGCAGGAGAATAGAGTCAGGTTCTGCCTCTCCACATGTTCCCCCCTTGTGAAGCACAGAGTGCAATCCTTTTAAAGCTCTAGTTGGAGCTGAGCTCCAACACCTGGGTTTCCTGAAGCAAACAGGAAAACCAGTGCTGGACAGGAAGGGAATGACCAGCCCCACTACCAGCCTGCCAGTCATTCCAAAAATCCAGGCCCGAAAATAGGATTTACCAGATCCTTTAGCAAGCTATGTCTTGCTAAGGACATCAAGTCTTCCTGGATCTTCTACATCTCACTCAGCTTTCCCTGGGTGAGATGTACACCCCCTGTCCCCTAGAAGACATATGAGAGAAATCTAGGGGAAATATAGCGATTTCCCTCCACCTTACCAGTCACTATCTCACACTACATACACACATCTATGTACATACACACATCTATTTATCTACATACACACATCTATCTACATACACACACATCTATCTACATACACACACATCTATGTACATACACACATCTATCTACATACACACACATTTACACATCTATGTATCTACATACACACATCTATTTATCTACATACACACATCTATCTACATACACACACATCTATCTACATACACACACATCTATCTACATACACACACATCTATGTACATCCACACACATCTATGTACATACACACACATCTATCTACATACACACACATTTACACATCTATGTATCTACATACACACATCTATCTACATACACACACATCTATCTACATACACACACATCTATCTACATACACACACATCTATCTACATACACACACATCTATCTACATACACACATCTATCTACTTACACACACATCTATCTACATACACACATCTATCTACTTACACACACATCTATCTACATACACACATCTATCTACTTACACACACATCTATCTACATACACACACATCTATCTTCATACACACACATCAATCTACATACACATATATATATATATACACACACATCTATCTACATACACACACATGTATCTACATACACAAACATATATCCATCTACATACACACACATCTATTTATCTACATATACACATCTATCTACATACACACACATCTATCTACATACACACACACACACATCTATCTACATACACACACACACACATCTATCTACATACACACACATCCATCTACATACACACATATCTATCTATATACATACACACATATCTTTCTATCTACATACACACACATCTATCTACATACACACACATCTATCTACATACACACACATCTATCTACATACACACACATATCTACATACACACACATCTATCTACATCCACACACATCTATCTACATACACACATCTATCTACATACACATACATCTATCTACATACACACACATTTACACATCTATGTATCTACATACACACATCTATTTATCTACATACACACATCTATCTACATACACACACATCTATCTACATACACACATCTATCTACATACACACATATCTACATACACACACATATCTACATACACACACATCTATCTACATACACACATCTATCTACATACACACACATCTATCTACATACACACACATTTACACATCTATGTATCTACATACACACATCTATTTATCTAAATACACACACATCTATCTACGTACACACACATCTATCTACATACACACATCTATCTACATACACACATATCTACATACACACACATATCTACATACACACACATCTATCTACATACACACATCTATCTACATACACACACATCTATCTACATACACACACATTTACACATCTATGTATCTACATACACACATCTATTTATCTAAATACACACACATCTATCTACGTACACACACATCTATCTACATACACACACATCTATCTACATACACACACATCTATCTACATACACACACATCTATCTACATACACACATCTATCTACATACACACATCTATCTACTTACACACACATCTATCTACATACACACACATCTATCTACATACACACACATCTATCTACATACACACACATATCTACATACACACACATATCTACATACACACACATATCTACATACACACATCTATCTACATACACACACATTTAAACATCTATGTATCTACATACACACATCTATTTATCTACATACACACATCTATTTATCTACATACACACACATCTATCTACATACACACACATCTATCTACTTACACACACATCTATCTACATACACACACATCTATCTTCATACACACACATCTATCTACATACACACACATCTATCTTCATACACACACATCTATCTTCATACACACACATCTATCTACATACACACACATATCTACATACACACACATATCTACATACACACACATCTATCTACATACACACACATCTATCTACATACACACACATCTATCTACATACACACACATATCTACATACACACATCTATCTACATACACACACATTTACACATCTATGTATCTACATACACACACATCTATCTACATACACATATATATATATATATACACACACATCTATCTACATACACACACATGTATCTACATACACAAACATATATCCATCTACATACACACACATCTATCTACATACACACACATCCATCTACATACACACACATCTATTTATCTACATACACACACATCTATCTACATACACACATCTATCTACATACACACATCCATCTACATACACACACATCTATTTATCTACATATACACATCTATCTACATACACACACATCTATCTACATACACACACACACACATCTATCTACATACACACACATCCATCTACATACACACATATCTATCTATCTATATACATACACACATATCTTTCTATCTACATACACACACATCTATCTACATACACACACATCTATCTACATACACACACATCTATCTACATACACACACATCTATCTACATACACACACATCTATCTACATACACACACATCTATCTACATACACACACATATCTACATATACACACATCTATCTACATACACACACATCTATCTACATACACACACATATCTACATACACACACATTTACACATCTATGTATCTACATACACACATCTATTTATCTACATACACACACATGTATCTACATACACACACATGTATCTACATACACACACATGTATCTACATACACACACATGTATCTACATACACACATCTATCTACTTACACACACATCTATCTACATACACACATCTATCTACATACACACACATCTATCTACATACACACACATCTATCTACATACACACATATATACACATATATCTATCTACATACACACATCTATCTATCTACATACATCTATCTACACATCTATCTTCATACACACATATATACACATCTATCTATCTACATACACACATCTATCTATCTACATACATCTATCTACATACACACATCTATCTACATACACACATCTATCTACATACACACATCTATCTACATACACACATCTATCTACATACACACATCTATCTACATACACACATCTATCTACATACACACATCTATCTACATACACACCAATCTATCTACATACACACATATATATCTATCCACATACACACAGATATATCTATCCACATACACACAGATATATCTATCCACATACACACAGATATATTTTTCCACATACACACATATCTATCTATCCACATACACACAGATATATCTATCCACATACACACATATCTATCTACATGCACACATAAATATCTATCCCCATACACACATATCTATCTATCCACATACACACACATCTATCCACATACATACATACACACACATCTATCTACATAGACACACATATACACACACATCTATCTACATAGACACACATATACACACATCTATCTACATACACACACATATACACACATCTATCTACATACACACATCTATTTATCTACATACACATATCTATCTACATATACAAACCCATCTATCTACATATACACACATCTATCTACATACACACATCTATCCACATACACACATCTATCTTCATACAAACATCTATTTATCTACATACACACACATCTATCTACATACACACACATATCTATCTACATATACACACATCTATCTACATACACACACACATATACACACATCTATCCACATACACACATCTATCCACATACACACACATATACACAAATATATCTTCATACACACATCTATCTACATACACACATCTATCTATCTACATACACACATCTATCTACATACACACACATATACACATCTACCTTTTCTTGCCTTTAGGGACAGCAGCTGATGAGACAAGATGTCAGTAGAGAGGAAATGGCGTATCGGAATTGTGGGCTACGGCCATGTGGGTAAGTCTTGTGGGAGGAGTTATGTCCTTTCACCTATAGATTACATAGCACACAGTTTGTAGCATGTGAGGTAGAATAGGACATAATTATGCTTGTGGGACCAAGGGACATGAGGAACCAAAGAGCGTCTACTCGCAAATGTACTGGTGTTGTTTGGAAGAAGACTCTTGGGGAATATCTCTCTGCTGGCATGTCCAATGACCGGGGGACATCTCTGTGCTGGCAGGTCCAATGACCGGGGGACATCTCTCTGCTGGCAGGTCCTATGTCCGGGGGACATCTCTGTGCTGGCAGGTGCCATGACCGGGGGACATCTCTGTGCTGGCAGGTCCAATGACCGGGGGACATCTCTCTGCTGGCAGGTGCCATGACCGGAGAACATCTCTCTGCTGGCAGGTCCAATGACCGGGGGACATCTCTGTGCTGGCAGGTCCAATGACCGGGGGACATCTCTGTGCTGGCAGGTCCAATGACCGGGGGACATCTCTGTGCTGGCAGGTCCTATGTCCGGGGGACATCTCTCTGCTGGCAGGTGCCATGACCGGGGGACATCTCTGTGCTGGCAGGTCCAATGACCGGGGGACATCTCTGTGCTGGCAGGTGCCATGACCGGGGGACATCTCTCTGCTGGCAGGTCCAATGACTGGGGGACATCTCTCTGCTGGCAGGTGCCATGACCGGGGGACATCTCTCTGCTGGCATGTGCCATGACCGGGGGAAATCTCTCTGCTGGCAGGTGCCATGACCGGAGAACATCTCTCTGCTGGCAGGTCCAATGTCCGGGGGACATCTCTGTGCTGGCAGGTCCAATGTCCGGGGGACATCTCTGTGCTGGCAGGTGCCATGACCGGGGGACATCTCTCTGCTGGCAGGTGCCATGACCGGAGAACATCTCTCTGCTGGCAGGTCCAATGACCGGGGGACATCTCTGTGCTGGCAGGTCCAATGTCCGGGGGACATCTCTGTGCTGGCAGGTGCCATGACCGGGGGACATCTCTGTGCTGGCAGGTCCAATGACCGGGGGACATCTCTGTGCTGGCAGGTCCAATGTCCGGGGGACATCTCTGTGCTGGCAGGTGCCATGACCGGGGGACATCTCTGTGCTGGCAGGTCCAATGACCGGGGGACATCTCTGTGCTGGCAGGTCCAATGTCCGGGGGACATCTCTGTGCTGGCAGGTGCCATGACCGGGGGACATCTCTGTGCTGGCAGGTCCAATGACCGGGAGACATCTCTGTGCTGGCAGGTGCCATGACCGGGGAACATCTCTCTGCTGGCAGGTGCCATGACCGGGGGACATCTCTGTGCTGGCAGGTCCAATGACCGGGAGACATCTCTCTGCTGGCAGGTGCCATGACTGGGGAACATCTATCTGCTGGCAGGTGCCATGACCGGGGGACATCTCTGTGCTGGCAGGTGCCATGACCGGGGGACATCTATCTGCTGGCAGGTGCCATGACCAGGGAACATCTCTCTGCTGGCAGGTGCCATGACCGGGGAACATCTCTCTGCTGGCAGGTGCCATGACCGGGGAACATCTCTCTGCCGGCAGGTGCCATGACCAGGGGACATCTCTCTGCTGGCAGGTGCCATGACCGGGGGACATCTATCTGCTGGCAGGTGCCATGACCGGGGGACATCTCTGTTCTGGCAGGTGCCATGACCGGGGGACATCTATCTGCTGGCAGGTGCCATGACCGGGGGACATCTCTCTGCTGGCAGGTGCCATGACCAGGGTACATCTCTCTGCTAGCAGGTGCCATGACCGGGGTACATCTCTCTGCTGGCAGGTGCCATGACCGGGGGACATCTCTCTGCTGGCAGGTGCCATGACCGGGGAACATCTCTCTGCTGGCAGGTGCCATGACCAGGGGAACATCTCTCTGCTGGCAGGTGCCATGACCGGGGAACATCTCTCTGCTGGCAGGTGCCATGACCAGGGGACATCTCTCTGCTGGCAGGTGCCATGACCGGGGCACATCTCTCTGCTGGCAGGTGCCATGACCAGGGGAACATCTCTCTGCTGGCAGATGCCATGACCGGGGAACATCTCTCTGCTGGCAGGTGCCATGACCGGGGAACATTTATCTGCTGGCAGGTGCCATGACCGGGGAACATCTCTCTGCTGGCAGGTGCCATGACCGGGGGACATCTCTGTTCTGGCAGGTGCCATGACCGGGGGACATCTATCTGCTGGCAGGTGCCATGACCGGGGAACATCTCTCTGCTGGCAGGTGCCATGACCGGGGAACATCTCTCTGCTGGCAGGTGCCATGACCAGGGGAACATCTCTCTGCTGGCAGGTGCCATGACCGGGGAACATTTATCTGCTGGCAGGTGCCATGACCAGGGGAACATCTCTCTGCTGGCAGGTGCCATGACCGGGGGACATCTCTGTTCTGGCAGGTGCCATGACCGGGGAACATTTATCTGCTGGCAGGTGCCATGACCGGGGGACATCTCTGTTCTGGCAGGTGCCATGACCGGGGAACATTTATCTGCTGGCAGGTGCCATGACCGGGGAACATCTCTCTGCTGGCAGGTGCCATGACCGGGGGACATCTCTGTTCTGGCAGGTGCCATGACCGGGGAACATCTCTCTGCTGGCAGGTGCCATGACCGGGGAACATCTCTCTGCTGGCAGGTGCCATGACCAGGGGAACATCTCTCTGCTGGCAGGTGCCATGACCGGGGAACATTTATCTGCTGGCAGGTGCCATGACCAGGGGACATCTATCTGCTGGCAGGTGCCATGACCGGGGAACATCTCTCTGCTGGCAGGTGCCATGACCAGGGTACATCTCTCTGCTAGCAGGTGCCATGACCGGGGTACATCTCTCTGCTGGCAGGTGCCATGACCGGGGGACATCTCTCTGCTGGCAGGTGCCATGACCGGGGGACATCTCTCTGCTGGCAGGTGCCATGACCAGGGAACATCTCTCTGCTGGCAGGTACAATGACCGGGGGACATCTCTCTGCTGGCAGGTCCAATGACCGGGGGACATCTCTCTGCTGGCAGGTGCCATGACCAGGGAACATCTCTCTGCTAGCAGGTGCCATGACCGGGGGACATCTCTCTGCTAGCAGGTGCCATGACCGGGGGACATTTATCTGCTGGCAGGTGCCATGACCAGGGAACATCTCTCTGCTGGCAGGTGCCATGACCAGGGAACATCTCTCTGCTGGCAGGTACAATGACCGGGGGACATCTCTCTGCTGGCAGGTGCCATGACCGGGGGACATCTCTCTGCTGGCAGGTGCCATGACCGGGGGACATCTCTCTGCTGGCAGGTGCCATGACCTGGGAACATCTCTCTGCTGGCAGGTCCAATGACCGGGGGACATGTTGTAGGACCAGGATCACAAGGAACTAGCAGCAGTTCCACAGGCACAATGTGATGATGTCATAGTGCTTGCCGGCTTCAGAGCTGCAGCCAATGTCGAGTAGAAGGTAAGACTGCTGCACGGGAATGAGAAGTGAGCAAGTGGGGGGCACAATGTTGGGGCGAGATTGCTGCGTTACAGTGGGGGCACTATCTGGGGGCGAGATTGCTGCATTACAGTGGGGACACAATGTGGGGCGAGATTGCTGCGTTACAGCGGGGGGCACAATGTGGGGGTCAGATTGCTGTGTTACAGTGGGGGGCACAATGTGGGGGTGAGATTTCTGCGTTACAGTGGGGGCACAATGTGGGGGCGAGATTGCTGCGTTACAGTGGGGGGCACAATGTGGGGGCGAGATTGCTGCGTTACAGTGGGGGGCACAATGGGGGGGTGAGATTGCTGCATTACAGTGGGGGCGAGATTGCTGCATTACAGTGGGGGGCACAATGTGGGGGCGAGATTGCTGCGTTACAGCGGGGGTCACAATGTGGGGGCGAGATTGCTGCTTTACAACGGGGGGCACAATGTGGGGGTCAGATTGCAGTGTTACATTGGGGGGCACAATGTGGGGGTGAGATTGCTGTGTTACAGTGGGGGGCACAATGTGGGGGTGAGATTTCTGCGTTACAGTGGGGGCACAATGTGGGGGTGAGATTGCTGCATTACAGTGGGGGGCACAATGTGGGGGCAAGATTGCTGCATTACAGTGGGGGGCACAATGTGGGGGCGAGATTGCTGCATTACAGCGGGTGTCACAATGTGGGTGCGAGATTGCTGCGTAATACAATAGCTCTGCATAGAGAAGGGTTAAAAACATGAATATTAGTTGATATTATCAGAATGTAGTAACATTAAATCTGAGGTGCAGCAAATTCTCCCTGCAGCCTGATGAATCTGGAGGGGGGACAATTCAGGGGGCGATATGTTTGCCTCTGTAACACTTAGAATCTCCTCTTTTTTATTAATCTAAATTTGTGTTTCTAAGTGTCAGGAAAACGGAGATATTAACTGTTAATCTGCCATTGGGAGTGATTGTTATATATATAAATCGCACCTGAAATTCTCACTTTAAACCTGAATATCTGCGGATCCCTGGCACCTAAAAACACAATTCTAGATTAATTTGCTTATTCTTTTATGTTTTGCTATAAACTATGCTATACGCTATAATAATTTGCACCTTTGTGGTTCTCAGCATTGCCGCATCTCCCTCCCTTGGGGAGATAGTGGGGGTAGAGACAGGTGACACGTGTTAGGGCTCCATCTCGTTTCTTCCCCCAGAGCATTATAATCTTTATTATATGTAGTGAAATCCTGGGACGGCCCCTCACAATCTACATAGACATGTGACTGGTGACATAAGAGAACACATGATGTCCTTTACATAATGCTGATGAGAAAGTTAGAATGTGCAACTAAATATAAAGATAGTCTAGTGAGGGGAAGTGTCCTGCAGAGTCCAGCTACAGCTGTCACTCAGAGAGCTGTACAAGGTCTAGTAGGTCAATGCCCTAAGCCAGCCAGCACATGGCAATAACTGTGCTCATCCACTCGTTACATTTAGTCATTTACTTGCATTCACATTTCCTCCTTTTGAACACATTTATTGGCTCCTTCTGTAGCTGCAGCTACTTCTGGCCGGATCCCCCAGACCAGGACACTCAGACGTCATTCACCAGTTGGGCTTCAACCTCATATGGAAATACCACAGCTCTAGAACTCTTAGAGACCAGTCATTCCACTATATCTAAGGGATTGTATCAAAGATAACATTGAAGTAGAGTAAATTCAAACGCAGACCAAGCCACACCCACCGGGGCGGACGCGGCCCGTTCGCATTGGCATTTCGATGGAAACTCCTGCCATCGTGAACGAGCCGCCGGTGTTTTGCATTAAATTAATACAAAGCACCGGCAGCTTGTTTCCGATCGCCGCCGAGACGGCACGTCTGCCATCACCCTTATGCGGCGCCAAACTCCAGGCGTTCAAGGGTCACATCATCTGACTTCAGAAAGCTTTAGTCACCTCCCCTTGGACTCTGCTGGGCTTGGACCACGCTGGGCTTGGACCACGCTGGGCTTGGACCACGCTGGGCTTGGACCACGCTGGGCTTGGACTCTGCTGGGCTTGGACCACACTGGACTTGGACACCGCTGGGCTTGGACACCGCTGGACTTGGACTCTGCTGAGCTTGGACCACGCTGGACTTGGACACCGCTGGGCTTGGACTTTGCTGGGCTTGGACTCTGCTGGGCTTGGACTCTGCTGGGCTTGGATTCTGCTGGGCTTGGACCGCGCTGGGCTTGGATTCTGCTGGGCTTGGATTCTGCTGGGCTTGGACTCTGCTGGGCTTGGACTCTGCTGGGCTTGGACTCTGCTGGGCTTGGACTCTGCTGGGCTTGGACTCTGCTGGGCTTGGACAACGCTGGGCTTGGACAACGCTGGGCTTGGACAACGCTGGGCTTGGACCCCGCTGGGCTTGGACCCCGCTGGGCTTGGACCCCGCTGGGCTTGGACTACGCTGGGCTTGGACTCTGGACCACGCTGGGCTTGGACCACGCTGGGCTTGGACCACGCTGGGCTTGGACCACGCTGGGCTTGGACTCTGCTGGGCTTGGACTCTGCTGGGCTTGGACTCTGCTGGGCTTGGACTCTGCTGGGCTTGGACTCTGCTGGGCTTGGACTCTGCTGGGCTTGGACTCTGCTGGGGTTCTTCATGTTAGTTGTAAAATTTAAGTGATGCATTTTGCGTTTCGGTCTGAAAAAAGTGAAAATTTGGCAAAAGTTCATAAAAATTCTTCATTTTCCAAGTTTGAAATGTTCTGCTTTTCAGACAGGAAGTAAAACTACCCAAAAATCTTGATTAAGTAACATTCCCGGGATGGCTGCTTCATGTCGGATTATATTTTATGCAACCTGTCATTTTTCTCGGATCGTACGAGGTGCAGTACCATTTTTCTCATTTTCATGAAAATCCCCAAAACTCACATTTTGAGGGTCGACTCAGCCTTCAAGTGACAGAGAGGCCTATATAATAGTAACACCGCATAAATGACCCCCCTATAGAAACTTTACCCCTGAACGTATGTAACACAACTTCTATAGAGCCATCCCGACAATGCAGGCTAACTATGCAGGCGGCAGGCAGGAAGCGATCGGCTAAAGAAGCCGACAGAACACCCAGGCAGCACAGCTCCGCGGCGCCCGGGAACTCTAAAAATGGCGCCGGCGGTCCCACACAGCAGCGCTCACCGCAACCGCTCCCTCAGCGTAGCCAGCAGAGGAGCAGAGGAGCGGCATTGAAGATCCCACAGGCGGAACGCGAGCAGGAGAACGACATTGACCCAGGTCAGATCGAGATCCCCCCTCCCTCAGCACCCCCACGAGGTGGGTACCAAAACCACCTAACCTCCCCGATACAGTCCCTAGAGACACTCTGGCCAGGTTCACCTTCTTCCACGTAAAAGATGCCCTGCTATTACAGTCAAGGAAAATACAAAACCTGCCACAACCGTACGAGAACATAAAATTATATACAGATTTATCTGCGGCTACGCTACAAGCAAGGAGAGAATTCACTCCAATAACAACCCTCCTTAGAAACCAAGGGATCCCCTACAGATGGGGATTTCCCACGAAACTCCTAGTCAAGAGATTCAACTCCATCATACCAATCAACTCCACAGAAGCAGGTATGGAAATCCTGAAAACATGAAAAACTGCAGACCATCATCCGAAATCTACAACAAGAAATTCTCCTCAACACCTGGAAACAGACTGGAACGACCGCTGAAATTCTGAGTGAACTGGAAATACGCTCTCAGTGCACTGACAAAATATGGACTAACAGGTCCAATAATGTCAGCAATCAAGGCCTTATATTCTCACCCAGCAGCATACGTATACACCAATAATACCCTATCCCAAAAACTTACACTATCAAATGGAACTAGACAGGGCTGCCCTTTATCACCCATTTTCTTTACCCTCTCGATTGAACCCCTAGCAGAATCAATTAGGAATGATCCCTACATTTTAGGAGTCAAGATAGGAAGAATAGAACATAAAATAGCTCTTTTCGCTGACAACATAGTTTTATCGCTGACCAAGACAGACACCTCATTGCCCAATTTTTTGAAATAGTAGAAGATTTTGGAAAGATTTCACACTATAAAATCAATGCAAACAAATCGCAAATATTACCAGTCAAAATCCCAGACGCAGAACAGAACATACTAAGACAAAAATTCCACCTAGATTGGCAAACACAAAACATAACATACTTAGGAATACAGCTAACATACCCATAAAAAACTATACCACACAAACTTTGCCCATATAACCAACACTATTAATGCACTATATATAAAATATTCAAGACATCAGCTAACGTGGTTTGGCCGTATAGCATCGTTTAAGATGGTAATACTCCCGAAATTCCTGTATCTGTTCAGAACGGTTCCAATTAAAATACCTAATAACTTCTTCAAAGCAAATAATGAGAATCTTCAGAATTATATATGGCAACAGAAAAAAACAAGGGTATCATTATCCATTATGACAAAACATAAGAAAATAGGAGGACTTGGGCTACCAGACCTCAAAGACTATCATAAAGCAGCAATACTAGACCAACTCAAACACTGGTGGCTAGATTCGACAGACAAAGCATGGTTAACGATTAGAGATGAGCGAGCACTAAAATGCTCGGGTACTCGTTATTCGAGATGAACTTTTCCCGATGCTCGAGTGCTCGTCTCGAATAACGAGCCCCATTGAAGTCAATGGGAGACTCGAGCATTTTTCAAGGGGACCAAGGATCTGCACAGGGAAGCTTGGCCAAGCACCTGGGAACCTCAGAAAAGGATGGAAACACCACAGAAATGGACAGGAAACAGCAGGGGCAGCATGCATGGATGCCTCTGAGGCTGCTTAATCGTACCATTATGCCAAAATTATGGGCAACAGCATGGCCATGACAGAGTGACAGAATGAGGCTAGATAGCATCTAAAACATCCAATAATTGACCCTGACACTATAGGGGACGGCATGCAGAGGCAGCGGCAGCAGCGGAAGGCTAGAGAGTGGCATGGCGACATACCCTAAATGGACTCAGGCTTCAAACCAATGGGTGGCAGAGAGGAACCAAAGGAGGTGAGCAAGAAGCGCTCAAATAATATCGGTAAATGATAAAAGTTTGCCAGTATATTTTGTGGATTACACAGCAGGGTGGCGACAAAGTTAACAAGTTTGATGTGGAAGCCATGAAAACAACCCAAAATTCTGCCTGACACAGCTCGTTTGATAAGGTGACCATGTATGGAGGCAGTGAACTAGTAGTAGATTAAAGGTGCTGCAGTTAAAACTATGTTAGTTGGATCTTGGGATGGAGCTGGCGGTCCGCTGCCAGGCGAGCTTTCGCCAATCCAAGCCCCTGTCTCTAGGCTACTCCCCAAAAAGCACTTCTAAGAACCTTTTGTATAAGATCAAGTGTAGTAGCGTTCTTATAAGTTTGGGTTCTGGCGGGTGAGGGGAATGTAAACAGATGCGCAAGAAGTGCTGAAATAATATTGGTAAATGATAAAAGTTTGCCAGTATATTTTGTGGATTACACAGCAGGGTGGCAACAAAGTTAACATGGAAGCCATGAAAACAATCCAAAATTCTGCCTGACACAGCTCGTTTGATAAGGGGACCATGTATGGAGGCAGCTATATGGACGACTTTTGGAGGCAGCTATGGCGATGACGTGTGGAGGTAGCAATGGAGACAACGTGTGAAGGCAGCTAAAAAGACGACGTGTGGAGGCTGCTATGGAGACAATTTAATTTGGATAGTGCCTGTATGTGGCAGTCCAAAAAAGTTTTCAAACCAGAGGAGCAGGTAGCTGGTCCTCCAGAAATATTACATAGATTGAGTGCCTGTATGTGGCAGTCCAAAAAAGTTTTCAAAGCAGAGGAGCAGGTAGCTGGTCCTCCAAAAAGATTAAATAAATTGAGTGCCTGTATGTGGCAGTCCAAAAAAGTTTTCAAACCAGAGGAGCAGGTAGCTGGTCCTCCAGAAAAATTACATAGATTGAGTGCCTGTATGTGGCACTCCCAAAAATTGTTTAAAACAGAGGACAGGGTAGTTGGCCCTCTAGAAAAATTAAATACATAGAGTACTATAGCCAGAGCCAGTTGGCCCTGGCAAAAAAATAGCCAGTTTCCTCTGCTTTAGTGTACAAAGAGGAGGAGAAGGAGGACAATGAGGAGGAGGAGTGCATACATTATTCAGGTTCAGCTTCTTTCACCTGGTGGAGAATGGAAATGCGGAGAAATCCAGGCTTTATTCATCTTGATAAGTGTCAGCCTGTCAGCGCTGTCAGTCGACAGGCGTGTACGCTTATCGGTGATGATGCCACCAGCTACACTGAAAACCCGCTCGGACAACACGCTAGCGGCAGGGCAGGCAAGAACCTCCAAGGTGTACAGCGCCAGTTCGTGCCACATGTCCAGCTTTGAAACCCAGTAGTTGTAGGGAGCTGTGTGATCATTTAGGACGATGGTATGGTCAGCTACGTACTCCCTCACCATCTTTCTGTAAAGATCAGCCCTACTCTGCCGAGACTGGGGACAGGTGACAGTGTCTTGCTGGGGTGACATAAAACTGGCAAAGGCCTTGTAAAGCGTACCCTTGCCAGTGCTGGACAAGCTGCCTGCTCGCCTACTCTCCCTCGCTACTTGTCCCGCAGAACTACGCACTCTGCCGCTAGCGCTGTCAGAAGGGAAATACTGTTTCAGCTTGTGCACCAGGGCCTGCTGGTATTCATGCATTCTCACACTCCTTTCCTCTCCAGGGATGAGAGTGTAAAGATTTTGCTTGTACCGTGGGTCCAGGAGAGTGAATACCCAGTAATCGGTGCTGGAATAAATTCTTTGAACGCGAGGGTCACGGGATAGGCAGCTTAGCATGAAATCTGCCATATGCGCCAGAGTCCCAACGCACAAGAATTCACTCCCCTCACTGGCCTGACTGTCCATTTCCTCCTCCTCCAACTCCTCCAACTCCTCTTCTTCTGCCCATACACGCTGAACAGTGAAGGACTGAACAATGGTCCCCTCTTGTGTCTCGCCAACATTCTCCTCCTCATCCTCCTCCACCTCCACCTCCTCCGATATGTGCTGAGAAACAGACCTAAGGGTGCTTTGGCTATCAACAAGGGAATCTTCTTTCCCCATCTCTTGTGACGAGCGCAAAGCTTCCGACTTCATGCTGATCAGAGAGTTCTTCAACAGGCCAAGCAGCGGGATGGTGAGGCTGATGATGGCGGCATCGCCACTGACCATCTGTGTTGACTCCTCAAAGTTACTCAGCACCTGACAGATATCAGACATCCACGTCCAGTCCTCATTGTAGACTTGAGGAAGCTGACTGACCTGACTACCAGTTCTGGTGGAAGTTGACATCTGGCAGTCTACAATCGCTCTGCGCTGCTGTTAAACTCTGGATAACATGGTTAATGTTGAATTCCACCTCGTGGGCACGTCGCACAACAGTCGGTGAGCCGGCAGTTGGAGGCGGCGCTGCGCTGCCCTGAGAGTGGCAGCATCTGTGCTGGACTTCCTGAAATGCGCACAGATGCGGCGCACCTTCGTGAGCAAATCAGACAGATTGGGGTATGTCTTGAGGAAACGCTGAACTATGAGATTTAACACATGGGCCAGGCATGGAACATGTGTCAGTCTGCCGAGTTGCAGAGCCGCCACCAGGTTACGGCCGTTGTCACACACAACCATCAGGTTCAGGTTCAGCGGTGCCAGCCACAGATCAGTCTGCGCCGTGATGCCCTGTAATAGCTCTTGGGCAGTGTGCCTTGTATCGCCTAGGCTCAGCAGTTTGAGCACCGCCTGCTGTCGCTTAGCGATGGCACTGCTGCTCTGCCTAGAGCTACCGACTGATGGCGCCATGCCCACAGATGGTAATTCGGAGGAGGAGGTGGAGGAAGGGTGGGAGGAGGAGGAGGCATAGTAGGCCTTTGAGACCTGGACCGAGGTAGGCCCCGCAATCCTCGGCGTCGGCAGTATATGACCAGCCCCAGGGTCAGACTCGGTCCCAGCCTCCACCAAGTTAACCCAATGTGCCGTCAGCGATATATAGTGGCCCTGCCCGGCAGCACTCGTCCACGTGTCCGTGGTCAGATGGACCTTGTCAGAAACGGCGTTGGTCAGGGCACGGATGATGTTGTCTGACACGTGCTTGTGCAGGGCTGGGACGGCACATTGGGAAAATTAGTGGCGGCTGGGGACCGAATACCGAGGGACGGCGGCCGTCATGAGGTTTCAAAAGGCCTCGGTCTCTACCAGCCTATAGGGCAGCATCTCCAGGCTAAGCAGCTTGGAGGTGTGGACGTGTGGGTGGGTTGCACTATACTTCCTTTTGCGCTCCAGCGTCTGGGGTATGGAGAGCTGAACGCTGGTGGATGCTGTGGAGGATCGTGGAGGCGAAGATGGGGTTTTCGCACGGGAGGTGTTTGGGCCGGGGTCCTGGACAGGGGGCTGACTAGCAGATGACACAGGGGAAGGAGCAGTGGTGTGCCCGGCCAGAGGTGAACGGGCTTGGTGCCATTGAGTGGGGTGTTTAGCATTCATATGCCTGCGCATACTGGTGGTAGTTAAGCTAGTAGTGGTGGAACCCCTGCTGATCCTGGTGTGGCACAGGTTGCACACCAAAGTCCATCGGTCATGCGGTGTTTCTTTAAAGAACCTCCAGACTTCTGAAAATCTAGCCCTCGCCACGGGAGCTTGACTACGTGAAACATTTGGAGCTGATGCACCAGCTCTGGCCCTGCCTCTCCGTCTGGCCCCACCACTCCCTCTTCCAACCTGTTCTGCTATAGGACTCGCCTCCGTCTCAGAAGCACTGTGTTCACCCGGCCTATCAACCCAGCTTGGGTCTGTCACCTCATCATCCTCCGATCCCTCAGTCTGCTCCCCCCTCGGACTTCCTGCCCTGACAACAACTTCACCACTGTCTGACAACTGTGTCTCCTCACCGTCGGACACCTCTATACACACTTCTTCCACTACGTCAATAATGTCATCATCACCCACAGACTGCGACCGGTGGAAAACCTGGGCATCGGAAAATAGCTCAGCAGCAACCGGACAAGTGGTTTGTGACTGTGGGAAGGGTCCAGAAAACAGTTCCTCAGAGTATGCCGGTTAAAATGCTAAATTTTGCTGGGAGCAGACTGGGGGGAAGGAGGCTGAGGCGGAGGAGCTGGAGTAGTGCTGATTTCGGTGACATGGGTGGACTGCGTGGAAGACTGACTGGTGGACAAATGGCTAGAAGCATTGCCCGCAATCCACGACATCACCTCTTCGCACTCTTCTGGCCTCAACAGTGCTCTACCACGAGTCCCAGTAACTTGAGACATGATGAACCTAGGGAGTGTAGCTTTGCGGCGTTCCCCTGCTCCCTCATCAGCAGGTGGTGTCTCACCCCACCCAGGACCACGGCCTCTGACCCCTGCAGTAGTTGGACACCCATGTCCACGCCCTCGTCCTCTACCCCTATCCCTCGGGTTAAACATTTTCAAAATTAAAGTGTAAACTTTAAAAAAAAAATTTTTGTGTTTTTTTTTAAACAAAACGATGCTATCCTATTGCTATGGCTAGTTTCTAACCTACACTGACAGCACACAACTGGATTTTGTGCTGTGCCTGAAGACTTTGAGTTATAAAAAGAAATAAACGTAAAAAAAAATTAATCAGCAGACTGTGCCTAATTCAATCAAACCCCTAATAAATTGTCCCACTTTGGTGTTTGAGGTGGATATGTGTGTCACTAAGAGCTAAACACAACAGTCGCAAGTCTCCCAGCAAATTCCTCACAATATGGTACTAGCTGCACTACTAGTGCCAGCAAGCCCAGCCACAAGCAAACCAAAAAAAGGAAAATATAACGCTATTGTAGGCCTAAGAAGGGCTGTTGGGTTCATGTAGACTCACTCCTGCCTAACAGTAAGCTAATATAACACCCTAACACTATCCCTGCAGCAGCAGCAGCTCTCTCCCTAGCGGCATCCAGACAGAGAATGATCCGAGCAGCGTGGGCAGGGGCTAGTCTATTCCAGGGTCACCTGATCAGGCCAGCCAACCACTGCTATCGACATGTAAGGGTACCACGTCATGCTGGGTGGAGTGCAGAGTCTCCTGGCTTGTGATTGGCTCTGTTTATGGCCGCCAAAAATCACAACGGCGGGAGATGCCATTTTCTAGAGCTGGCGAAATACTCGTCCGAGCAACAAGCAGTTTCGAGTACGCTAATGCTCGAACCAGCATCAAGCTCGGACGAGTATGTTCGCTCATCTCTAGTGGCCACCCAAATATTTGACGAATGTGACCGGCGGCGTCTCAAGTGGGAGGCAGGTAGGTGGGCGCACCTGCAGATTGGTGGGGGTCCTGGGATGCCTGCTATAATCCAGCCCTAGATGTTAGTCCTTACATGGCTCGCAAGGTTGGTTGCTATGTGACTTGGAGAGTATTGGCCTCCTCCTCCAACTCCTCCCGCTGGACCTCAGTCACTGTAAAATTATTATTTTATTTTATTTGTTTTAATCATTTATTTCTTTTTTTATTTTATGTTAGTATTTTAGGAACTTTTCCCAGCCATTTTTTCCAAGGCTTTTGCGCTGATGGTGTCTTCTACCGCAATGAGAATAACTGGGTCTGAGCACCCAGAGCATCTACAAGCGCAGTGAGGGGAAGGGGGTGGGTGCCCCATGGCTTCTTCTACTGCAATGAGAATAACTGGGTCTGAGCACCCAGAGCATCTACAAGCGCAGTGAGGGGAAGGGGGTGGGTGCCCCATGGCTTCTTCTACCGCAATGAGAATAACTGGGTCTGAGCACCCAGAGCATCTACAAGCGCAGTGAGGGGAAGGGGGTGGGCGCCCCATGGCTTCTTCTACCGCAATGAGAATAACTGGGTCTGAGCACCCAGAGCATCTACAAGCGCAGTGAGGGGAAGGGGGTGGGCGCCCCATGGCTTCTTCTACCGCAATGAGAATAACTGGGTCTGAGCACCCAGAGCATCTACAAGCACAGTGAGGGGAAGGGGGTGGGCGCCCCATGGCTTCTTCTACCGCTATGAGAATAACTGGGTCTGAGCACCCAGAGCATCTACAAGCGCAGTGAGGGGAAGGGGGTGGGCGCCCCATGGCTTCTTCTACCGCAATGAGAATAACTGGGTCTGAGCACCCAGAGCATCTACAAGCGCAGTGAGGGGAAGGGGGTGGGCGCCCCATGGCTTCTTCTACCGCAATGAGAATAACTGGGTCTGAGCACCCAGAGCATCTACAAGCGCAGTGAGGGGAAGGGGGTGGGCGCCCCATGGCTTCTTCTACCGCAATGAGAATAACTGGGTCTGAGCAACCAGAGCATCTACAAGCGCAGTGAGGGGAAGGGGGTGGGTGCCCCATGGCTTCTTCTACCGCAATGAGAATAACTGGGTCTGAGCACCCAGAGCATCTACAAGCGCAGTGAGGGGAAGGGGGTGGGCGCCCCATGGCTTCTTCTACCGCAATGAGAATAACTGGGTCTGAGCACCCAGAGCATCTACAAGCGCAGTGAGGGGAAGGGGGTGGGCGCCCCATGGCTTCTTCTACCGCAATGAGAATAACTGGGTCTGAGCACCCAGAGCATCTACAAGCGCAGTGAGGGGAAGGGGGTGGGCGCCCCATGGCTTCTTCTACCGCAATGAGAATAACTGGGTCTGAACACCCAGAGCATCTACAAGCGCAGTGAGGGGAAGGGGGTGGGCGCCCCATGGCTTCTTCTACCGCAATGATAATAACTGGGTCTGAGCACCCAGAGCATCTACAAGCGCAGTGAGGGGAAGGGGGTGGGCGCCCCATGGCTTCTTCTACCGCAATGAGAATAACTGGGTCTGAGCACCCAGAGCATCCACAAGCGCAGTGAGGGGAAGGGGGTGGGCGCCCCATGGCTTCTTCTACCGCTATGAGAATAACTGGGTCTGAACACCCAGGGCACCTTTATCCACAATGAGGGGAAGTGGGAGGGGTGTCCCAAAGCTTCTTTTACCGATAATAATAACTTGTTATAGACTTCGCTATAATCTCAAGACTTGTTATAGACTTTTATTCCTTATTAAGAGGAATCTCCTCTCTCTCCTATAAGTATGTTCTAGGCTCCTCTATCCTCCTAATGACCTGTTCTAGACTCCTCTATTCCCCTTATGACTTGTTCTAGACTCCTCTTTCCCCCTAATGACTTGTTCTAGACTCATCTATCCCCCTAATGACTTGTTCTAGACTCCTCCTTCCCCCTAATGACTTGTTCTAGACTCATCTATTCCCCCTAATGACTTGTTCTAGACTCCTCTTTCCCCCCTAATGACTTGTTCTAGACTCCTTTTTCCCCCTAATGACTTGTTCTAGACTCCTCTTTCCCCCTAATGACTTGTTCTAGACTCATCTATCCCCCTAATGACTTGTTCTAGACTCATCTATCCCCCTAATGACTTGTTCTAGACTCTTCTACCCCCCTAATAACTTGTTCTAGGCTCCGCTATCCCCCTAATGACTTGTTCTAGACTCCTTTATCCCCTTAATGACTTCTTCTAGGCTACTCTATCCCGCTGACTTGTTCTAGGCTCCTCTATCGCCCTAATGACTTGTTCTAGACTCCTTTATCCCCCTAATGACTTGTTCTAGGCTCCTCTATCCCGCTGGCTTGTTCTAGGCTCCTCTATCCCCATAATGACTTGTTCTAGACTCCTTTATCCCCCTAATGACTTGTTCTAGGCTCCTCTATCCCGCTGACTTGTTCTAGGCTCCTCTATCCCCCTAATGACTTGTTCTAGACTCCTCTATTCGTTTTAGACTTGTTGTATTCTGCAGAACAGATCACCACATAGAATGGGGAATGACAAACCGGATTCTCATGCTGTATTCTTGCAGGTATGTACTTAGTGGATCAGATACAGAGAGAAGGGGAGAAGTATAACGTGGAACTCGCCTTTGTCTGGAACAGGACAACAAAAAACATGGAGAAGGGGGTCAAGCAGCACCTACAGCTTCACAACCTGGAAGAAGTCAAGGAACGGTGAGACACAGAAAAAGCTCTAATCTATATATATATATATATATATATATATATATATATATATATGGGCACGGCATGAAGATCTTCCCATAACCTTCCAGTGCACCAAATACTGGAGGAAATTCCTCAAACTCCAATTCTCCCTGAATAATAACATGAGCCGCTGGTTTGGATCCGGGCAGAACAGGAGGAATGATGATTGGATCCCAATGACTGACAGGAAAATACAATATAAAAACTAAAACCCAGAAAATCACATTGTATACATTTATTAGCATTTTGCAGTGAGAACTAAGTACCATGTAAAATAAACCCACCCCAATAAAAAACAAGGCTCCTAATATTAACAAAAAACTGGGAAAACCTATTGACTTGAGTATAAGAATGGGAAATGCATTGGTCACTGGCTACAACCAGTATAAAGTCAGCCAGCCTCTCCCCACAGTATATAGCCAGCAGCCCCTGCCCCTAGTATATAGCCAGCCAGCCCCCCTCCCAGTATATAGCTAGCCCCTCCCCCCATTATATAGCTAGCCCCTTCCCCAGTATATATCCGGCCCCTCCACCAGTATATAGCCAGCCCCCTCCCCCCAGTATATAGCCAGCCTGTCCCACCTGTATATAGCCAGCCCTTGGCACCTAGTATATAGCCATCCAGTCCCCTGCCTCCAGTATATAGCCAGCCCCCTGCCCCAGTATATAGCCAGCCAGCCACCTGCCCCCAGTATATAGCCAGCCCTCCTTCCACAGTATATTGCCAGCCCCCAATATATAGCCAGCCAACCCCCCTGCCCTGGTATATAGCCAGACAGCCCCTTGTCCCCAGTATATAGCCAGCCCCCTGCCCACAGTACATATCCAGCCTGCCCACACCCCTCAGTATATAGCCATTCAGCCACGTGTCCCCAGTACATAGTCATCCCCCCTTTCCATCAGTATATATCCAGCTCCCTCCACCCAGTATATAGGTAGCCCCTGCCCCCAGTATGTAGCCAGTCTCCCCCACCGTATATAGCCAGCCAACCCCTCTGCCCTCAGTATATAATCATCCAGCACATACCTCCCAATATATAGCAAGCCAGCCCATGCCCCCTAGTATATAGCCAACCAGCCCATGCCCAAGTATATAACCAGTTCCCTGCCCCCAGTATATAGCCAGCCTGCCCCAGTACATCACCAGGAAGCCCCCTGCCCAATTAAATAGTCAGCCCCCTGTCCCCAGTTTATATCCAGTCCTCTGCTCCTAGTATATAGCCAGCCCCCTGTTCCCAGTATATAGCCAGCTAGCCCCATGCCCCAGGTATATAGCCAGCCAGCCCCTTGCCCCCAGTATATAGACAGCCAGTCCCCCGCCCCCAGTATATATCCAGCCCTCTGCCCCCATTATATAGGTAGCCCCTGCTCCCAGTATGTAGCCAGTCTTTTACCAGTATATTGCCAGTCTCCTCCCTCAGTATATAGCCAGTCAACCCCTCTGCCCCCAGTATATAGTCATCCAGCCCATACCTCCCTATATATAGCAAGCCAGCCCATTTCCTCTAGTATATAGCCCATCAGCCCATGCCCAAGTATATAAAAAGAATAAACCTTCAGACAGGCAGCACATATGCCTCCTTGAGTAGTGGGACCTTAGGACGGGCAGCTCATGTGCCTTGTCTAGCAGGTGGACCTGGCAGGATTATAATGTGTTGTTAATGGTTTTCTTAGTGATTGATCATAGTATTATGGCACATAATGCCAGAAAAGGACACAAGTCCAACCTTTAAGAATTAGGTGTAGAGGATGTCCCCTGTCTATGGTGATGGTAGAACCTCCTCTCCTCTAGGTGTAGAGGATGCCCCCTGTCTATGGTGATGGTAGAACCTCCTCTCCTCTAGGTGTAGAGGATGCCCCCTGTCTATGGTGATGGTAGAACCTCCTCTCCTCTAGGTGTAGAGGATGCCTCCTGTCTATGGTGATGGTAGAACCTCCTCTCCTCTAGGTGTAGAGGATGCCCCCTGTCTATGGTGATGGTAGAACCTCCTCTCCTCTAGGTGTAGAGGATGTCCCCTGTCTATGGCGATGATAAAACCTCTTCTCCTCTAGGTGTAGAGGATGCCCCCTGTCTATGGTGATGGTAAAACCTCCTCTCCTCTAGGTGTAGAGGATGTCCCCTGTCTATGGTGATGGTAGAACCTCCTCTCCTCTAGGTGTAGAGGATGTCCCCTGTGTATGGTGATGGTAGAACCTCCTCTCCTCTAGGTGTAGAGGATGCCCCCTGTCTATGGTGATGGTAGAACCTCCTCTCCTCTAGGTGTAGAGGATGTCCCCTGTCTATGGTGATGGTAGAACCCCCTCTCCTCTAGGTGTAGAGGATGCCCCCTGTCTACGGTGATGATAGAATCTCCTCTCCTCTAGGTGTAGAGGATGCCCCCTGTCTATGGTGATGGTAGGACCTCCTCTCCTCTAGGTGTAGAGGATGTCCCCTGTCTATGGTGATGGTAGAACCACTCTCCTCTAGGTGTAGAGGATGCCCCCTGTCTATGGTGATGATAGAACCTCCTCTCCTCTAGCTGTAGAGGATGCCCCCCTGTCTATGGTGATGGTAGAACTTCCTCTCCTCTAGGTGTAGAGGATGCCCCCTGTCTATGGTGATGGTAGGACCTCCTCTCCTCTAGGTGTAGAGGATGTCCCCTGTCTATGGTGATGGTAGAACCACTCTCCTCTAGGTGTAGAGGATGCCCCCTGTCTATGGTGATGATAGAACCTCCTCTCCTCTAGCTGTAGAGGATGCCCCCCTGTCTATGGTGATGGTAGAACCCCCTCTCCTCTAGGTGTAGAGGATGCCCCCTGTCTATGGTGATGGTAAAACCTCCTCTCCTCTAGGTCTTCTAGAGGATGCCCCCTGTCTATGGTGATGGTAGAATCTCCTCTAGGTGTAGAGGATGCCCCTGTCTATGGTGATGGTTGAATCTCCTCTAGGTGTAGAGGATGTCCACTGTCTATGGTGATGGTACACCCTCCTCTGTTCTAGGTGTAGAGGATGTCCCCTGTCTATGGTGATGGTAGAACCTCTTCTCCTCTAGGTGTAGAGGATAACCCCTGTCTATGGTGATGATAGAACCTCCTCTTCTCTAGGTGTAGAGGATTCCCCCTGTCTATGGTGATGGTACACCCTCCTCTGTTCTAGGTGTAGAGGATGCCCCCTGTCTATGGTGATGGTAGAACCTTCTCTTCTCTAGGTGTAGAGGATGCCCCCTGTCTATGGTGATGATAGAACCTCCTTCACTTCTAGGTGTAGAGGATGCCCCTGTCTATGGTGATGGTAGAACCTCCTCTCTTCTAGGTGTAGAGGATGCCCCCTGTCTATGGTGATGGTAGAACCTCCTCTCCTCTAGGTGTAGAGGATGCCCCCTGTCTATGGTGATGATAGAACCTCCTCTCCTCTAGGTGTAGAGGATGC
Source organism: Engystomops pustulosus (assembly GCF_040894005.1). NCBI lineage: Eukaryota > Metazoa > Chordata > Amphibia > Anura > Leptodactylidae > Engystomops > Engystomops pustulosus. The sequence goes on from NW_027284980.1 coordinate 220,423, forward strand.
CCCCTGTCTATGGTGATGATAGAACCTCCTTCACTTCTAGGTGTAGAGGATGCCCCCTTGTCCTGGTCACAGTCCTAGGTATAAAAAGATCTTTGGAGAGATCCTTGTACTGTCCGTTCAGGTATTTATACATTGTAATGAGGTCGCCTCTAATCTGTCCTTGTATTCTTGTCCCCCCATTCCCCTAATAAACCTGGTTGCTCTCCTTTGCACCCGTTCCAGTTCTGCTATATCGTTTTTATACAAAACTGTCCCCAATATTCCATATGAGGTCTGACCAGGGATTTGTGTAAGGGCAAAACTATGGGGCAGATTCACTTACCCGGTCCATTCGCGATCCAGCGGCGTGTTCTCTGCGGTGGATTTGGGTCTTCTGGCGATTCACTAAGGCAGTTCTGCCGACGTCCACCAGGTGTCGCTGTTGAGCTGAAGAGCATCGGAATGCACTGAGTTCACCGAGCCATCCTGGATGAAGGTAAGCGCGTGTCGAGCGACACTTTTTTTTTTTAAATGCAGTGGTTTCTTCGAATCCGTCGGGTTTTCGTTCGCCCACACGCCCCGATTTCTGTCACGTGCACGCTGGCGACGATGTGCGTCAATCCGATCGCTTGCACCAAAAACCCGGGGCAATTCAGGGAAAATCGGCGCAAATTGGAAATATTCGGGTAACCCGCCGTAAAAACGTGATTCGGACCCTAATGACCCCCTATGTGTTTATCATGAGAATCTATTCCTCTCTTGATACATCCCATAATTTTATTTTCTTTAGCAGCAGCCCTCTGGCTCTGGTCACTAAAATTAAGTTTACCATCCACCAATACCCCCAAGTCCTTTTCAGCTCCAGTTTTACCAAGTAATTGACTGTTTAGAACATAATTATACTTTTTGTTTCCATGGCTCTAGTGCATAACTTTACATTTATCTACATTAAACCTCATCAACCATTTTCTCTGCCCACTCCTCAAGCTTCCACAAATCCCTCTGTAATGCTAAACTATCGACCTCAGTATTTATTACTTTACACAGCTTAGTATCATCTGCAAATATTGAAACTTGACTGTGTAAACCCACTACAAGGTCATTAATAAAAATATTAAAAAGAAGTGGCCCCAATACTGACCCCTGTGGCACTCCACTGGTAACATCAACCCAATCTGAGAATGTGCCATTAATGACCACCCTCTGCTTTCTATCACTAAGCCAATTACTTACCCAGATACACAGATTTTCTCCTATTCCCAGCAGTCTCATTTTATATATCAACCTTTTATGTGGCACGGTGTCAAATGCCTTTGAGAAGTCCAGATATACAACATCCACAGCGTCCCCCAGATCCAGTCTGGAACTTACCTCCTCGTAGAAACCAATCAGATTAGTCTGACAGGACTGATCTCTCATAAACCCATGCTGACGCTGGGTTATAAGGTTGTGCACAGTGAGATACTCCAGGATAGCATCTCTAACAAACCCCTCAAATATTTTCCCCACCACAGCAGTTAGACTCACGGGTCTGTAGTTTCCAGGATCGCTATTTGATCCTTTTTTGTATATTGGTACCACATTTGCTATGCGCCATTCCTGTGGAACATAACCAGTCCTCAGTGAATCTTCAAATATTAATAATACCGGTCTGTCTATCACGGTACATAGTTCATGCAGAACCCGGGGGTGTATGCCATCTGGCCCCGGTGATTTATCTATCTTAGTGGTTGCGAGGCGGCGCCGTACCTCTTCATGGGTTAAACTGCTGACATTCCAAAGAGAATTTACATTATTCCTCATTGTGTCTTCACCAGGGGATTTCCTGTGGTCCAAGCTGCTCTGAGATCAGTAACAAGTTCCCCTGTGTAGCTTTAGGCTCTCCCCTTCCTCATGATCAGTGAGACCCCACAAAGTCAGATTTTACATGGTGCCCCAGAGGGATTTGGATTGTATTTCTTCCATTTTCTTATCTCCTTCTCCCCAGCGTTTTCATTCTGGTTCTGTAGCCCATTCCAGCCTTGTGCAGGTCCGTTATCTCCTCCCTGACATCCTTAGAAAGGACTGGAAATGTAAGAAATCTTTAAGTGGCCGCATAGGTAACCAGCACCCAGTAACCTCCCTCACTGCCAATTCACATACTCCCATCCCCCACTGACAACACAAAAGCCTCCCCTTCCCCAATCACAACACAAAGAGCCCCCCCCCCCAATGACTACATAGCCCATACTATACCTCCTGGATGTACAATGGGGGAGCTGGTTCTTCATGATGTGGAGACCTCTTGTCTTTCAGAAGAGCGGACCTGATTGTTGAGGTGGCCCATCCCTCTATAGTCAGGACTCACGGGGAACACTTCCTGTCTGCAGCCCATTTACTGGTAGGTGGCTTCGGTCTTCTGGTGGATGGGGCGGTTGGGTTGGGGGAAGCAGGTGATCTCTTCCCTCTCTTTTTCCAGGTGGGATCTCCCACAGCATTAGCCGATGAAGACACAGAAAGGAGACTTAGAGGAAGAGCCAAGATGTGTGGCCACACGCTCTACATCCCTAGTGGAGCTCTGTGGGGCGGAGAAGACATCATGCGGATGGCAGATAGGGAAACGCTCAGCGTAAGTCACAAGGGAAATATCTCCATCAATGTCCTTCATTCAGTCAATTTGAGGAAGCGATTACCAGGTGATCACCATCGTGTGCAATGTGTCCTCATAGTGCGAGCCGGCGCATGCACAGTACACAGCACTCTACCCCCATATTGTACCAGGGCCTGGTGCATGTGTGGGGGGATTGCACAGTGTTATATGTGTGTGTTTGGATGATTGTACGGTGTTATGTGTGTGTGTTTGGGTGATTGTACGGTGTTATATGTGTAGGGGGTGATTGTATGGTGTTATATGTGTGTGTTTGGGTGATTGTACGGTGTTATATGTGTGTGTTTGGGTGATTGTACGGTGTTATATGTGTAGGGGGTGATTGTATGGTGTTATATGTGTGTAGGGGGTGATTGTACAGTGTTATATGTGTGTGTTTGGGTGATTGTACGGTGTTATGTGTGTAGGGGATGATTGTACGGTGTTATATGTGTGTGTTTGGGTGATTGTACGGTGTTATATGTGTAGGGGGTGATTGTATGGTGTTATATGTGTGTGTTTGGGTGATTGTACGGTGTTATATGTGTGTGTTTGGGTGATTGTACGGTGTTATATGTGTGTGTTTGGGTGATTGTACGGTGTTATATGTGTAGGGGGTGATTGTACAGTGTTATATGTGTGTAGGGGGTGATTGTACAGTGTTATATGTGTGTAGGGGGTGATTGTACAGTGTTATATGTGTGTGTTTGGGTGATTGTACAGTGTTATGTGTGTGTGTTTGGGTGATTGTACAGTGTTATATGTGTGTGTTTGGGTGATTGTACAGTGTTATATGTGTAGGGGGTGATTGTATGGTGTTATATGTGTGTAGGGGGTGATTGTATGGTGTTATATGTGTGTAGGGGGTGATTGTACGGTGTTATATGTGTGTGTTTGGGTGATTGTACGGTGTTATGTGTGTGTGTTTGGGTGATTGTGCGGTGTTATATGTGTGTGTTTGGGTGATTGTACGGTGTTATGTGTGTAGGGGGTGATTGTACAGTGTTATATGTGTGTGTTTGGGTGATTGTACGGTGTTATGTGTGTGTGTTTGGGTGATTGTACGGTGTTATGTGTGTGTGTTTGTACGGTGTTATATGTGTAGGGGGTGATTGTACGGTGTTATGTGTGTAGGGGATGATTGTACAGTGTTATGTGTGTGTGTTTGGGTGATTGTACGGTGTTATATGTGTGTGTTTGGATGATTGTACGGTGTTATGTGTGTAGGGGGTGATTGTACGGTGTTATATGTGTGTGTTTGGATGATTGTACGGTGTTATGTGTGTAGGGGGTGATTGTACGGTGTTATATGTGTGTGTTTGGGTGATTGTACGGTGTTATATGTGTGTGTTTGGATGATTGTACGGTGTTATGTGTGTAGGGGGTGATTGTACGGTGTTATATGTGTGTGTTTGGATGATTGTACGGTGTTATATGTATGTGTTTGGGTGATTGTACGGTGTTATATGTGTGTAGGGGGTGATTGTACGGTGTTATATGTGTGTGTTTGGGTGATTGTACGGTGTTATGTGTGTGTAGGGGGTGATTGTACGGTGTTATATGTGTGTGTTTGGGTGATTGTACGGTGTTATATGTGTGTGTTTGGATGATTGTACGGTGTTATGTGTGTAGGGGGTGATTGTACGGTGTTATATGTGTGTGTTTGGATGATTGTACGGTGTTATATGTATGTGTTTAGGTGATTGTACGGTGTTATATGTGTGTAGGGGGTGATTGTACGGTGTTATATGTGTGTGTTTGGATGATTGTACGGTGTTATATGTGTGTGTTTGGGTGATTGTACGGTGTTATGTGTGTGTGTTTGGATGATTGTACGGTGTTATATGTGTAGGGGGTGATTGTACGGTGCTATGTGTGTAGGGGATGATTGTACAGTGTTATGTGTGTGTGTTTGGGTGATTGTACGGTGTTATATGTGTGTGTTTGGATGATTGTACGGTGTTATGTGTGTAGGGGATGATTGTACAGTGTTATGTGTGTGTGTTTGGGTGATTGTACGGTGTTATATGTGTGTGTTTGGATGATTGTACGGTGTTATATGTGTAGGGGGTGATTGTACGGTGTTATGTGTGTAGGGGGTGATTGTACGGTGTTATATGTGTGTGTTTGGATGATTGTACGGTGTTATATGTGTAGGGGGTGATTGTACGGTGTTATGTGTGTAGGGGGTGATTGTACGGTGTTATGTGTGTAGGGGGTGATTGTACGGTGTTATATGTGTGTGTTTGGATGATTGTACGGTGTTATATGTGTGTGTTTGGGTGATTGTACGGTGTTATGTGTGTGTGTTTGGATGATTGTACGGTGTTATATGTGTAGGGGGTGATTGTACGGTGTTATGTGTGTAGGGGATGATTGTACAGTGTTATGTGTGTGTGTTTGGGTGATTGTACGGTGTTATATGTGTGTGTTTGGATGATTGTACGGTGTTATGTGTGTAGGGGATGATTGTACAGTGTTATGTGTGTGTGTTTGGGTGACTGTACGGTGTTATATGTGTGTGTTTGGATGATTGTACGGTGTTATATGTGTAGGGGGTGATTGTACGGTGTTATGTGTGTAGGGGGTGATTGTACGGTGTTATATGTGTGTGTTTGGATGATTGTACGGTGTTATATGTGTAGGGGGTGATTGTACGGTGTTATGTGTGTAGGGGGTGATTGTACGGTGTTATGTGTGTAGGGGGTGATTGTACGGTGTTATATGTGTGTGTTTGGATGATTGTACGGTGTTATATGTGTAGGGGATGATTGTACGGTGTTATGTGTGTGTGTTTGGATGATTGTACGGTGTTATATGTATGTGTTTGGGTGATTGTACGGTGTTATATGTGTGTAGGGGGTGATTGTACGGTGTTATATGTGTGTGTTTGGATGATTGTACGGTGTTATATGTGTGTGTTTGGGTGATTGTACGGTGTTATGTGTGTGTGTTTGGATGATTGTACGGTGTTATATGTGTAGGGGGTGATTGTACGGTGTTATGTGTGTAGGGGATGATTGTACAGTGTTATGTGTGTGGGTTTGGGTGATTGTACGGTGTTATATGTGTGTGTTTGGATGATTGTACGGTGTTATGTGTGTGTGTTTGGGTGATTGTACGGTGTTATATGTGTGTGTTTGGGTGATTGTACGGTGTTATATGTGTGTGTTTGGGTGATTGTATGGTGTTATATGTGTAGGGGGTGATTGTACGGTGTTATGTGTGTGTGTTTGGGTGATTGTACGGTGTTATATGTGTGTGTTTGGGTGATTGTACGGTGTTATATGTGTAGGGGGTGATTGTACGGTGTTATGTGTGTAGGGGGTGATTGTACGGTGTTATATGTGTGTGTTTGGATGATTGTACGGTGTTATATGTGTAGGGGATGATTGTACAGTGTTATGTGTGTGTGTTTGGGTGATTGTACGGTGTTATATGTGTGTGTTTGGATGATTGTACGGTGTTATATGTGTAGGGGGTGATTGTACGGTGTTATGTGTGTAGGGGATGATTGTACGGTGTTATGTGTGTGTGTTTGGGTGATTGTACGGTGTTATATGTGTAGGGGGTGATTGTACGGTGTTATGTGTGTGTGTTTGGGTGATTGTACGGTGTTATATGTGTGTGTTTGGGTGATTGTACGGTGTTATATGTGTAGGGGGTGATTGTACGGTGTTATGTGTGTAGGGGGTGATTGTACGGTGTTATATGTGTGTGTTTGGATGATTGAACGGTGTTATATGTATGTGTTTGGGTGATTGTACAGTGTTATGTGTGTGTGTTTGGGTGATTGTACAGTGTTATGTGTGTGTGTTTGGATGATTGTACGGTGTTATATGTATGTGTTTGGGTGATTGTACGGTGTTATATGTGTGTAGGGGATGATTGTACGGTGTTATGTGTGTGTTTGGATGATTGTACGGTGTTATATGTGTGTGTTTGGGTGATTGTACGGTGTTATGTGTGTGTTTGGGTGATTGTACGGTGTTATGTGTGTGTGTTTGGATGATTGTACGGTGTTATATGTGTGTGTTTGGGTGATTGTACGGTGTTATGTGTGTGTGTTTGGGTGATTGTACGGTGTTATGTGTGTGTGTTTGGATGATTGTACAGTGTTATATGTGTGTGTTTGGATGATTGTACGGTGTTATATGTATGTGTTTGGGTGATTGTACGGTGTTATATGTGTGTAGGGGATGATTGTACGGTGTTATGTGTGTGTGTTTGGGTGATTGTACAGTGTTATGTGTGTGTGTTTGGGTGATTGTATGGTGTTATGTGTGTGTGTTTGGATGATTGTACGGTGTTATATGTATGTGTTTGGGTGATTGTACAGTGTTATATGTGTGTAGGGGGTGATTGTACGGTGTTATATGTGTGTGTTTGGATGATTGTACGGTGTTATATGTGTGTAGGGGATGATTGTACAGTGTTATGTGTGTGTGTTTGGGTGATTGTACAGTGTTATGTGTGTGTGTTTGGATGATTGTACGGTGTTATATGTATGTGTTTGGGTGATTGTACGGTGTTATGTGTGTGTAGGGGATGATTGTACGGTGTTATGTGTGTGTGTTTGGATGATTGTACAGTGTTATATGTGTGTGTTTGGGTGATTGTACGGTGTTATATATGTGTAGGGGATGATTGTACGGTGTTATGTGTGTGTGTTTGGGTGATTGTACAGTGTTATGTGTGTGTGTTTGGATGATTGTACGGTGTTATATGTATGTGTTTGGGTGATTGTACGGTGTTATATGTGTGTAGGGGGTGATTGTACGGTGTTATGTGTGCGTGTTTGGGTGATTGTACGGTGTTATGTGTGCGTGTTTGGGTGATTGTACGGTGTTATGTGTGTGTGTTTGGGTGATTGTACGGTGTTATGTGTGTGTGTTTGTACGGTGTTATGTGTGTGTGTTTGGGTGATTGTACGGTGTTATGTGTGTGTGTTTGGGTGATTGTACGGTGTTATATGTGTAGGGGGTGATTGTACGGTGTTATGTGTGTAGGGGGTGATTGTTCGGTGTTATATGTGTGTGTTTGGATGATTGTACGGTGTTATATGTGTAGGGGATGATTGTACAGTGTTATGTGTGTGTGTTTGGGTGATTGTACGGTGTTATGTGTGTGTGTTTGGGTGATTGTACAGTGTTATGTGTGTGTGTTTGGATGATTGTACGGTGTTATATGTATGTGTTTGGGTGATTGTACGGTGTTATATGTGTGTAGGGGGTGATTGTACGGTGTTATGTGTGCGTGTTTGGGTGATTGTACGGTGTTATGTGTGCGTGTTTGGGTGATTGTACGGTGTTATGTGTGTGTGTTTGGGTGATTGTACGGTGTTATGTGTGTGTGTTTGTACGGTGTTATGTGTGTGTGTTTGGGTGATTGTACGGTGTTATGTGTGTGTGTTTGGGTGATTGTACGGTGTTATATGTGTAGGGGGTGATTGTACGGTGTTATGTGTGTAGGGGGTGATTGTACGGTGTTATATGTGTGTGTTTGGATGATTGTACGGTGTTATATGTGTAGGGGATGATTGTACAGTGTTATGTGTGTGTGTTTGGGTGATTGTACGGTGTTATGTGTGTGTGTTTGGGTGATTGTACAGTGTTATGTGTGTGTGTTTGGATGATTGTACGGTGTTATATGTATGTGTTTGGGTGATTGTACGGTGTTATATGTGTGTAGGGGGTGATTGTACGGTGTTATGTGTGCGTGTTTGGGTGATTGTACGGTGTTATGTGTGCGTGTTTGGGTGATTGTACGGTGTTATGTGTGTGTGTTTGGGTGATTGTACGGTGTTATGTGTGTGTGTTTGTACGGTGTTATGTGTGTGTGTTTGGGTGATTGTACGGTGTTATGTGTGTGTGTTTGGGTGATTGTACGGTGTTATATGTGTAGGGGGTGATTGTACGGTGTTATGTGTGTAGGGGGTGATTGTACGGTGTTATATGTGTGTGTTTGGATGATTGTACGGTGTTATATGTGTAGGGGATGATTGTACAGTGTTATGTGTGTGTGTTTGGGTGATTGTACGGTGTTATGTGTGTGTGTTTGGGTGATTGTACAGTGTTATGTGTGTGTGTTTGGATGATTGTACGGTGTTATATGTATGTGTTTGGGTGATTGTACGGTGTTATATGTGTGTAGGGGGTGATTGTACGGTGTTATGTGTGCGTGTTTGGGTGATTGTACGGTGTTATGTGTGCGTGTTTGGGTGATTGTACGGTGTTATGTGTGTGTGTTTGGGTGATTGTACGGTGTTATGTGTGTGTGTTTGTACGGTGTTATGTGTGTGTGTTTGGGTGATTGTACGGTGTTATATGTGTGTGTTTGGGTGATTGTACGGTGTTATATGTGTAGGGGGTGATTGTACGGTGTTATGTGTGTAGGGGGTGATTGTACGGTGTTATATGTGTGTGTTTGGATGATTGTACGGTGTTATATGTGTAGGGGATGATTGTACAGTGTTATGTGTGTGTGTTTGGGTGATTGTACGGTGTTATATGTGTGTGTTTGGATGATTGTACGGTGTTATATGTGTAGGGGGTGATTGTACGGTGTTATGTGTGTAGGGGATGATTGTACGGTGTTATGTGTGTGTGTTTGGGTGATTGTACGGTGTTATATGTGTAGGGGGTGATTGTACGGTGTTATGTGTGTGTGTTTGGGTGATTGTACGGTGTTATATGTGTGTGTTTGGGTGATTGTACGGTGTTATATGTGTAGGGGGTGATTGTACGGTGTTATGTGTGTAGGGGGTGATTGTACGGTGTTATATGTGTGTGTTTGGATGATTGAACGGTGTTATATGTATGTGTTTGGGTGATTGTACGGTGTTATGTGTGTGTAGGGGGTGATTGTACGGTGTTATGTGTGTGTAGGGGGTGATTGTACGGTGTTATATGTGTGTGTTTGGATGATTGTATGGTGTTATATGTGTGTAGGGGATGATTGTACGGTGTTATATGTGTGTAGGGGATGATTGTACGGTGTTATGTGTGTGTGTTTGGGTGATTGTACGGTGTTATATGTGTGTGTTTGGATGATTGTACGGTGTTATATGTGTAGGGGATGATTGTACAGTGTTATGTGTGTGTGTTTGGATGATTGTACGGTGTTATATGTATGTGTTTGGGTGATTGTACGGTGTTATATGTGTGTAGGGGATGATTGTACGGTGTTATGTGTGTGTGTTTGGGTGATTGTACAGTGTTATGTGTGTGTGTTTGGATGATTGTACGGTGTTATATGTATGTGTTTGGGTGATTGTACGGTGTTATATGTGTGTAGGGGATGATTGTACGGTGTTATGTGTGTGTGTTTGGGTGATTGTACAGTGTTATGTGTGTGTGTTTGGGTGATTGTATGGTGTTATGTGTGTGTGTTTGGATGATTGTACGGTGTTATATGTATGTGTTTGGGTGATTGTACGGTGTTATATGTGTGTAGGGGGTGATTGTACGGTGTTATATGTGTGTGTTTGGATGATTGTACGGTGTTATATGTGTGTAGGGGATGATTGTACAGTGTTATGTGTGTGTGTTTGGATGATTGTACAGTGTTATGTGTGTGTGTTTGGATGATTGTACGGTGTTATATGTATGTGTTTGGGTGATTGTACGGTGTTATGTGTGTGTAGGGGATGATTGTACGGTGTTATGTGTGTGTGTTTGGATGATTGTACAGTGTTATATGTGTGTGTTTGGGTGATTGTACGGTGTTATATATGTGTAGGGGATGATTGTACGGTGTTATGTGTGTGTGTTTGGGTGATTGTACAGTGTTATGTGTGTGTGTTTGGATGATTGTACGGTGTTATATGTATGTGTTTGGGTGATTGTACGGTGTTATATGTGTGTAGGGGGTGATTGTACGGTGTTATGTGTGCGTGTTTGGGTGATTGTACGGTGTTATGTGTGCGTGTTTGGGTGATTGTACGGTGTTATGTGTGTGTGTTTGGGTGATTGTACGGTGTTATGTGTGTGTGTTTGTACGGTGTTATGTGTGTGTGTTTGGGTGATTGTACGGTGTTATATGTGTGTGTTTGGGTGATTGTACGGTGTTATGTGTGTGTGTTTGTACGGTGTTATGTGTGTGTGTTTGTGTGATTGTACAGTGTTATATGTGTGTGTTTGGGTGATTGTACGGTGTTATGTGTGTGTGTTTGTACGGTGTTATGTGTGTGTGTTTGGGTGATTGCACGGTGTTATGTGTGCGTGTTTGGGTGATTGTACGGTGTTATGTGTGCGTGTCTGGATGATTGTACGGTGTTATGTGTGCGTGTTTGGGTGATTGTATGGTGTTATTTGTGCGTGTTTGGGTGATTGTACGGTGTTATGTGTGTGTGTTTGTACGGTGTTATGTGTGTGTGTTTGGGTGATTGTGCGTGTTATGTGTGTGTGGGTGATTGTACGGTGTTATATGTGTGTGTTTGGGTGATTGTACGGTGTTATGTGTGTGTGTTTGGGTGATTGTACGGTGTTATGTGTGTGTGTTTGGGTGATTGCACGGTGTTATGTGTGCGTGTTTGGGTGATTGTACGGTGTTATGTGTGCGTGTTTGGGTGATTGTACGGTGTTATGTGTGTGTGTTTGTACGGTGTTATGTGTGTGTGTTTGGGTGATTGTACGGTGTTATATGTGTGTGTTTGGGTGATTGTACGGTGTTATGTTTGTAGGGGGTGATTGTACGGTGTTATGTGTGTGTGTTTGGGTGATTGTACGGTGTTATATGTGTGTGTTTGGGTGATTGCACGGTGTTATATGTGTAGGGGGTGATTGTATGGTGTTATATGTGTGTAGGGGGTGATTGTATGGTGTTATATGTGTGTAGGGGGTGATTGTATGGTGTTATATGTGTGTAGGGGGTGATTGTATGGTGTTATATGTGTGTAGGGGGTGATTGTACGGTGTTATGTGTGCGTGTTTGGGTGATTGTACGGTGTTATATGTGTAGGGGGTGATTGTACAGTGTTATATGTGTGTAGGGGGTGATTGTACAGTGTTATATGTGTGTGTTTGGATGATTGTACAGTGTTATGTGTGTGTGTTTGGGTGATTGTACAGTGTTATATGTGTGTGTTTGGGTGATTGCACGGTGTTATATGTGTAGGGGGTGATTGTATGGTGTTATATGTGTGTAGGGGGTGATTGTATGGTGTTATATGTGTGTAGGGGGTGATTGTACGGTGTTATGTGTGCGTGTTTGGGTGATTGTACGGTGTTATGTTTGCGTGTTTGGGTGATTGTACGGTGTTATGTGTGCGTGTTTGGGTGATTGTACGGTGTTATGTGTGTGTGTTTGTACGGTGTTATGTGTGTGTGTTTGGGTGATTGTACGGTGTTATATGTGTGTGTTTGGGTGATTGTACGGTGTTATGTTTGTAGGGGGTGATTGTACGGTGTTATATGTGTGTGTTTGGGTGATTGTACGGTGTTATATGTGTGTGTTTGGGTGATTGTACGGTGTTATGTTTGTAGGGGGTGATTGTACGGTGTTATATGTGTAGGGGGTGATTGTACGGTGTTATGTGTGTGTTTGGGTGATTGTACGGTGTTATATGTGTGTAGGGGGTGATTGTACGGTGTTATATGTGTGTGTTTGGGTGATTGCACGGTGTTATTTGTGTAGGGGGTGATTGTACGGTGTATGGTTTTTGGCATGTTTGGGGTAGTGTGACTCGTTATGAGATATATTTTGGTTGGCCGATTGTAGTTGGGTTTGGGGGTCCCTGAGGCCACACCCACTTGTATGAATCTGATGTCTTGGACAATTATATCTCATTCTTTTTTTTCAGGGCCTGAAAGTCACAATGACCAAACACCCCGAGAGCTTTAAACTGGAGGGAGACCTGTCCAAAAGAGACCTCTCCGTCATCAGGGAGCGCACAGTCCTGTATGAGGGTCCTGTACGGCAGCTGTGCCCTATGGCCCCCAATAATGTCAACACCATGGCAGCTGCCGCCATGGCTGCCCACACCCTGGGGTTTGACAAGGTCATAGGTGTCCTCGTAGCTGATCCCAGGTAAGTGCCCTCAGGCTCCGCCTCTATAACATGTTACCGCGTTAGCATGTTACACAGTACAAGTCCCGATGCAAGTCCTGGAGTAATTCAGCTGCAAAAGAACTGCCCAAGGAGGTGCTAGGGGCTCATTGTACGCTGAAGCACCCAGCACCAGCGCTACTACACCCCCGACTCTGATCCTGTGCTGCCCGTCCTGACCTTCCTCTACATTCCCGACTCTGATCCTGTGCTGCCCGTCCTGACCTTCCTTTACACTCTGATCCTGGTGACCTTTCGCTACACCCCCAATTCTGATCCTGTGCTGCCCGACCTGACCTTCCGCTACAGCCCCGACTCTGATCCTGTGCTGCCCGACCTGACCTTCCGCTACAGCCCCGACTCTGATCCTGTGTTGCCCGTCCTGACCTTCGTCTACATCCCTGACTCTGATCCTGTGCTGCCTGCCCTGACCTTATGCTACACCCCTGACTCTGATCCTGTGCTGCACGTCCTGACCTTCCGCTACAGCCCCGACTCTGATCCTGTGTTGCCCGTCCTGACCTTCGTCTACATCCCTGACTCTGATCCTGTGCTGCCCGTCGTGACCTTATGCTACACCCCCGATTCTGATCCTGTGCTGCCTGCTCTGACCTTCCGCTACATCCCCGACTCTGATCCTGTGCCGCCTGCCCTGACCTTCCGCTACATCCCCCAACTCTGATCCTGTGGTTTCCGACCTGACCTTCTGCTACACCCCCGACTCTGATCCTGTGCTGCCTGCTCTACACCCCGACTCTGATCCTGTGCTGCCTGCTCTGACCTTGCACTACACCCCTACTCTGATCCTGTGCTGCCTGTCCTGTCCATCCTCTACATCACTGACTCTGATCCTGTGCTGCCCGTCGTGACCTTCTGTTACACCCCCGATTCTTATCCTGTGCTGCCTGTCCTGACCTTCCTCTACACCCCCGACTCTGATCCTGTGCTGCCTGTCCTGACCTTCCTCTACATCCCTGACTCTGATCCTGTGCTGCCTTCCCTGAACTTCTGCTACATCCCCTGACTCTGATCCTGTGCTGCCCGACCTGACCTCAGCTACACCCCCGACTCTGATCCTGTGCTGCCCGTCCTGACCTTCCGCTATATCCCCCGACTCTGATCCTGTGCTGCCTGCCCTGACCTTCTGCTACACCCCCGACTCTGATCCTGTGCTGCCTGCCCTGACCTTCTGCTACACCCCCGACTCTGATCCTGTGCTGCCTGCTCTGACCTTCCACTACCCCCCGACTCTGATCCTGTGCTGCCTGCTCTGACCTTCCACTAAACCACGACTCTGATCCTGTGCTGCCTGCCCTGTCCATCCTCTACATCCCTGACTCTGATCCTGTGCTACCTGCCCTGACCTTCCTCTACACCCCCGGCCCTGTGCTGCCTTCCCTGAACTTCCGCTACATCCCCTGACTCTGATCCTGTGCTGCCCGACCTGAACTCAGCTACACCCCCAACTCTGATCCTGTGCTGCCCGTCCTGACTTTCCGCTATATCCCCCGACTCTGATCCTGTGCTGCCCATCGTGACCTTCTGCTACACCCCCGACTCTGATCCTGTGCTGCCTGCTCTGATCTTCCTCTACATCCCCGGCCCTGATCCTGTGCTGCCTTCCCTGAACTTCTGCTACATCCCCTGACTCTGATCCTGTGCTGCCCGACCTGACCTCAGCTACACCCCCGACTCTGATCCTGTGCTGCCTGCTCTGACCTTCCACTACACCCCGACTCTGATCCTGTGCTGCCTGCTCTGACCTTGCACTACACCCCAACTCTGATCCTGTGCTGCCTGTCCTGTCCATCCTCTACATCGCTGACTCTGATCCTGTGCTCCCCGGTGTGAACTTCCGTTACACCCCTGATTCTTATCCTGTGCTGCCCGTCCTGACCTTCCTCTACACCCCCGACTCTGATCCTGTGCTGCCTGTCCTGACCTTCCTCTACATCCCTGACTCTGATCCTGTGCTGCTTGCCCTGACCTTATGCTACATCCCCGACTCTGATCTTGTGCTGCCTGCCCTGACCTTCCTCTACACCCCCGACTCTGATCCTGTGCTGCCTGTCCTGACCTTCCTCTACATCCCTGACTCTGATCCTGTGCTGCCTGCCCTGACCTTATGCTACAACCCCGACTCTGATCTTGTGCTGCCTGCCCTGACCTTCCAATACACCCCGACTCTGATCCTGTACTGCCCATCCTGACCTTCCTCTATACCCCCGACTATGATCCTGTGCTGCCCTTCTTGACCTTCCGCTACACCCCGACTCTGATCCTGTGCTGCCCATCCTGACCTTCCACTACATCCCTGACTCTGATCCTGTGATGCCCGACTGGACCTTCCGCTACACGCCCGACTCTGATCCTGTGTTGCCTGTCCTGTCCATGCTCTACATCCCTGACTCTGATCCTGTGCTGCCCGTCCTGACCTTCTGCTACACACCCGACTCTGCTCCTGTACTTCCTGTCCTGACCTTCTGCTACATCCCCGATTCTGATCCTGTGCTGCCCGTCCTGACCTTCCTCTACACCCCAGACTCTGATCCTATGCGGCCCGTCCTGATCTTCCTCTACACCCCGACTCTGATCCTGTGCTGCCTGTCCTGACCCTCCGCTACACCCTGGACTCTGATCCTGTGCTGCCCGTCCTGACCTTGCTCTAAACCCCCGACTCTGATCCTGTGCTGCCCGTCCTGACCTTCCTCTACACCCCAGACTCTGATCCTATGCGGCCCGTCCTGATCTTCCTCTACACCCCGACTCTGATCCTGTGCTGCCCGTCCTGACCTTCCGATACACCCCAGACTCTGATCCTGTGCTGCCTGCCCTGTCTATCCTCTACATCCCCGACTCTGATCCTGTGCTGCCCGTCCTGACCTTCCGCTATACCCCGAAACTGATCCTGTGCTGCCTTTCTTTTTTTTTTTTTTTTTTTTTTTTTTCTACAAAATTACAAATACATTCCAAATACAAACAATACAACAAACATAAAACAATACACCATTAAGAATTTTCTGCGGCTGCAGTCTGGGAGGGGCAACCTTTTAGTTTTATATTTTAAGTAACTATTTTCATATCGGGCTAAACATAACCCTTCTGTTACCTCAGTTGAGCTGAGCACTTTAAGTGATCTTAGAGGCTAGACCGAGTAATTTGTAGGGTCTTTCACAGCACATAGTCAATCCACAAAAAAGGGGGACTTCTCCCATAGGACCCATTTTACTTTAATTGTACAGAGATGCGTGTAATTTCTCGCCAACATGATCTCGTAATGCCTGTACATATTTATTCTGTTGCGGACTTCTATTAACTTTAATTTTTGTGCCGTCTTCCAATTTACCGCTATACATTGCCTTGCTGCAATCAGGATGTAAGTAATGATCCATCTCTGTGCTATTGGGAATTTTTCAGTCCCTATATGTAAGAGAGCTAACTGAGGGGAGATGACGTTCTGTGCTTGTGTAACAATATTTATCAAGTCACTAACTTGCGACCAAAAAGGAATTAATTTAGGGCAAGACCACCACATATGGACTTGACCTCCTTTAATTCGGCATCCTCGCCAGCACCAAGGAGAGGACGTTCCTCCCTTGGAGAGTCTGTCTGGGGTAAGATACCATCTCATATGAATTTTTTTAATTTGTTCTAAGTGGTTTATGCAGGGGGAACACTGAGCGGTCCACCTAAAAGTTTTTGCCCACTGCTCCACATCCCATTCCTCATTCAAGTCCAACTCCCATTTTTTCATGTATCTCAATTTGTCTCTTTCCCCCTGTGAATTAAGAGTATTATATACCATTGAGATACCCCTAACTTTTCTATCAGAGGGCTCAAAAAGTTTTTTAAGGGGATACAAATGAGGTTTCCCTTCCTTTTGCCCCTTTGCTAATATGCTTCTTATTTGTAAATATTGAAAGAAAACCTTATTCGGGAGGTCAAATTGGTCCTTAAGGGTTTCAAAAGACTTAAAAACATTTCCTTCATAGAGGTCTGAGATTATATATAAACCTTTATTAGCCCACAACTCAAGTGTCATATTAGGGATCAGTAGTTCTAAGGCACGGATGGACATTTGTCCCCTTTTTAAACCTATACTGCCACCCACTGAGTTCCATGTTTTAACTGTGTATTGTAGTGAGGGCATATTTGTGGGAATTGTTACATTCCCCAAGCAAGCCGCTTCCATTACTAATCTTAAGGGTCTCCCCCCTAAGACACTCTGTTCTAGGGTTATCCATTTATGGCTTTCTCTCGGGTTCCAGCATTCTCGCAGTGCGTCGATAGAGACTGCCTTATAGTAAGTTGCAATGTCTGGCATTGCCATGCCTCCTTCATTAAAAGGGAGGTACAGAGTCGCCTTTGCTACTCTTGGATATTTATTATTCCATACAAATTTACTAAGCATAATTTGAATCTCTCTTAAGACTCTATTAGATATTAATGTGTGCAGGCATCGGAAGACATACAGAATCTTAGGTAGAACTGTCATCTTACAAAACTGGATTCTTGCCACCCAAGATAAGTAAATTTTGCCTAATTTATCAAAGTCTGTTTTCAGATTTGTTATTAATTTAGTTAAGTTCTTTCTAATAGTCTCATTCGTTGTTTGGCACAGAATAATTCCAAGGTATTTTATGCCTTCCGGTTTCCAAATTATGCCGCACTTATTAGACATCTCCCTACAAGCTGTGGGTAGAATATTTATTGGGAGAGCAACGGATTTTTTAATATTTAATTTATAATATGAGATATATGAAAAACGCCCTAGGATCTGTAGCAAGTGAGGAAGCGATTTTTCCGGCTCTTGGCACGTGATAATCACATCGTCAGCGTATAAGGTGATTATGTGCCTTTCCCTACCCACTGTTATACCCACAATTTCTGAATTAGACCTCACCATTTCTGCCAGGGGTTCCATTACTAGCGCGAATATTAGGGGTGATAGAGGGCACCCCTGGCGAGTGCCATTAGAGATATTAA
Source organism: Engystomops pustulosus (assembly GCF_040894005.1). Lineage (NCBI taxonomy): Eukaryota > Metazoa > Chordata > Amphibia > Anura > Leptodactylidae > Engystomops > Engystomops pustulosus. The sequence goes on from NW_027284980.1 coordinate 238,061, forward strand.
ATGTTGAGGATAAGAAACCTGAAATCAAAACCCGCGCAGACGGCTCTGAATAGAGGGCTAAGATGGCCTTTTGGAATTGGTCAACAATACCAAATTTGGAGAGGACCTCTTTTAGGTAGCCCCAATGCACCCTGTCAAATGCCTTTTCGGCGTCTAAAGACAGTAATGCAACCGGGGCTCCTGTTGAGTTTGCCACGTGGATCAGGTCCATCATCCTTCTTGTCGCGTCTTTGGTTTGTCTTCCATATACAAACCCTGTTTGGTCTGTAGCTACCAGACTGGGAATTATTCTTTCTAATCTGTTTGCTAGCATCTTAGAATATATTTTTAAATCGCAGTTAATCAATGCTATTGGCCTATAATTTTCTGGGATAGGGCAGGCGTTCTCTTGTTTAGGTATTGCTCTAATTATTGCTTCTGTGTTCGCCTTTGAAATCTTTCCCCGGTTTTGCCAAAAATTAAAGGTTCTTATCAAAAATGGATTGAGGGCCTGAGCAAAGTTAGAATAGTACATATTTGTCAAACCATCCGGCCCTGGGGCCGAGTTAGGTTTGAGACCCTTTAAAACCCATTTTAATTCCTCTTGATTGAAGGGCAAAGCCAGATTATCGGCTTGTTCTTTTGAAATACTGGGGAGTGAGACTGAGTCGAAAAATTTACGAATTTCCTCTATAGAAGGGTGCAACGTATCCTTATCCTCTTTTAAATTATATAGTATAGCATAATATTTCCTAAAGGCCTCCGCTACCTCTCTAGGGTCTCTTAGCTGCGTTTTCTTACTTTCTTGAGTAAGGATTATTCGCTCTTTTGCTGTTTTTTTTTTAATCTGTTTAGCGAGAGTCCCGCTTGCTCTGTCTCCCAGGGCGTAATTTTGGAGCCTTAATCTCTTTAAAGATCTTTCATAGTCTGATAACATACGTGCTCTTAATATGGCTCTTAGTGACGAGAGATCATTACTAACAGAGGGAGAGGGGTTTATTTTATTAGAATTTTCTAATATGGCTATCTGTAGCAAAATTTCACGAATTTCTTTATCTTTTGCCCTTTTTTCTCTAGCTGCTATCTGCTTAAAAACCTCTTTTATGTGTAGCTTAAGAGAAGTCCATAGAGATTCATCATTAACTTCCTTATTATCATTAATTTCAATGAACTCCTCTATAGCCCTAGAGATCAAATTTTGTGTATTATCTTTTTTTAGAAGAGAGTTATTTAACCTCCAGGGGGAATTCGTGAAAGCAATAGAGCTTTCCTTGATAGTTAAAAATATTGGGGCATGATCCGCCCAAGTTATTTGACCTATTTTAGAGAATAGGCAGGATGTTAATGCTAAATTATTTACCAGATAAAAATCTATCCTCGAGTACGAGAGATGCCTAGAGGAGAAAAAGGTATAATCCCTTTCCTCCGCATGTTGATACCGCCACACATCATGTAACCTCTCTTCATTTATTATCTGTGCGAGATCTCCTTTATCACCTCTCGCACTCGAAGAGCAAACCAATTTTCCATCTGGTAGGGCATTAAAATCTCCCATAATAATAATTTTCCCCTCTGCGTTGTGTTCTAACAGAGCAACTATTTTTTTAAGAAAGGTTTTTTGACCTCTATTCGGGGCATAGATTGTCACAAAAGTGTAGGGAATGTCATTTATTTTACCCACCACTATAATGTATCTGCCCTCTTCATCGATCTTTTTCCTTACGAGTTTAAACATTACAGTGTTTTTAAACATCAAACACACCCCCGCCTTTTTGGTATTGGCTGTTGCGCATATAATCAAGGGGAAGTCCCGGTGATGGAGCCGGGATTCATCTTTTTTAAGCAGGTGGGTTTCTTGTATCCCTATTATGTCTACTTGAGTATTAATTATTTCTTTCCAGAGTGAGGTGCGCTTTTGTGGAGTGTTCAGCCCATTAACATTCAAAGACATTATTTCAATAACCATATCTTAATCACGTTTTTCATTGCTATAAATACAGTCTTATTTATTTCAAATAATCTGCCCCTCCCAGAGCAGGAATCCTCATAAATACAAAACACCACTACAACCACATATTTAATAAACAAAAACATTGAATTACCAGCTAGACTATTAGCCGGCAAAAATTTTAACAGATCCAGTGTTCTCAGACTGGATAGAGGGCAAACTTTCACCCGGAAGAAGGTACTCCCTCTCCTATAATTAAGGTAGAAAAAGTTCCCCTCCACCTGGTGACTCCATATTGAGGGTTTACTGTCCCTACCGCTCCCCCGTAATCCCTTATTTTACTACCGACCACTCCTGTTTGATATTACTCTTAGTTTTTTCTGGAGCCTTACATTTAAACAGACCCCACTTTTCCAATAGATTTTCAGCCTCTTTGACATTATTACATGTATAAGTAGACTTATCTTTTATAACGATTAATTTTACTGGGAAACCCCATTTATATGCCAGACCTGTTTCTCTAAGTATTTTAGTTAGTTCCCCGTATTCACGTCTCCTTTTCAAGGTTGTCGGTGACAGATCAGAAAAAATCTCAATGTTCCCATAGGGTGAAGGGAACTTTGGGTTTCTACGGGTTTCTTGTATTAGGAGGTTTTTAGTTTTGAAAAAATGCATCCTTAGGATGGTGTCCCTTGGGGTGTCTGCTTTTAAATGCTTTGGTCTCGGGATCCTATGAATACGGTCTATTAGCATATCTGTCTCCTTTGTTTCTGGTAGTATTGCGGAAATAAATTTACCTGCATATTCCTCAAGAGCTGAGTCAGGGACCGCCTCCGGTATGCCTCTCAGTCGTACGTTGTTTCTCCTTGATCTATCCTCTAAATCCCCTATTTTTAACTCCAGGTTATTTAACTTATGTTCCATTTCGGTATGCGAGGTCATTAGGTTATTGTGCGACCCAGTTACTTCCGATAATTTAGTTTCCACCTGGTCTATTCTTTCTCCAATTGATCTTACTTCTTTTTGTAATTCCCCCATCATGTCCTGCATTTTTGTTAGGAGTTTAGATTCAAATCTGTCTAGCATACTCTGCATTACCTCTACTGTAAGTACTCCTTGCTGATTTGCAGAGGGGGTTACAGTATGCGCATCTCTCGCAGACATTGCCATGGCTTTTGGATGGACGTCGGACTGAGAAGCAGGGGGGATCTGGGGCGTTAATCTAGGCTGGAAATTAAAACGTAAAGAGTTAACTCCCTTTGATATATTCGAAGTTGGGTCTCGTACAGAAGATTTATTTTGGGCGCGGGTTAGTTGGTTTTTTAGTTTAGGCGGGGTGTTTTTTTTTAGTAGGTTTTTCCCTCTCGTCATTATACCCAGGCCCTGAGAAAAACCCAGTTAGTCTGCCCTATTTCCCCCCTTCTGTAAGTTGACAGTATGGTCAATTTTGTGAGATTGGTGAAAACACAGCGTTTGTTTTTCTTCGTCGCTCAGTGATATGGGGAGTGATAGCTTACTTAACCTTTCCTGGTTATGAACCGGCCAGAAAAGAAACAAAACCAAAAAAAAAAAAAAAAAAAAAAAAAAAACAGCCAATGTTCCCCAAACCTCAAACAAAATATATGGGAGAAATGACCACCAAAAGCAATTGTTTTGTTGTCTGCAAAAAGACGGTTAGTCCAAGAGACTATTGCACAATTTTCCACTAGCTTAGTCCATTAGTTCCAAGGTTTGTTAACTAGTTAGAAGTGAAACAGTTTCATAGCAAGTGGTTAGACAGAGTGTAGTTAGATGGTTAATAACTCAATAAGCCTAAGACCTCCGCTTGGACCAGCACATACCCGCCTTAATAAAATTATTCAGAAAGCCAGTGCAAGAAAAAAGCTGTCATAAACAACTAACACAACACTCCAGACTAGTTTAGGGGACCTCAGCGGAGAGAGAAAGAAAAAAAAAAACAAAAAAAAACAGACAGGTTACAGAAGATTGCCGTTTTCCGCATCAACAACAGCTTAAAGCCACGCGGAAACATACACTTAGTTCATTAATTCCAGGAAGATAAGTTGTTAGTTGGTTAGGAGGAAAGCTGTTGAGTAGAAAATTAATAGGCAAAAATTAGTTGGATGGTTAGTCATTCAGTCTGAAACTTCGGCTTAGTCCAGCCTATACATGCATTAATGGTATTATTCCGGAATAATAGTAGCAAATAAGTAGCAAATTAGTAGGCAGAAATTAGTTAGATGGTTAGTCATTCAGTCTGAAACTTCAGCTTAGTCCAGCCTATACCTGCGTTTATGATATTATTCCGAAAAAACATGCCCAATAAAAAAAAACGGACATAAGCAACTGACAAGATAGGCACAGCACCCCGGAAAAGTTAGCGAAATTTCATTAGGGCAATGAGAAACAAGAAAAATACCGAATTTTGCCATTTTCAACAGCCGCAGCAGCGGTTTAAATCCCCAAGATGGCATACACATAAATACAGGGCAACTTCCCCAGAGCCGTTGGGTTATAACTTCACCACCTTTCCCCGTCTGTAAGAGATACTATACCGGGGCTTCAGACGTCGGACGATGAGGATCCCACTGCCTGGAAGGCAATGCACACGGCTCACTTAAAGGGCTTGTAGACAATTAGAGCTGCTGTGGGGGTCCTTTCCAGCAGGCTCCCGCAGAACGGCCGGGACAAAATTCTTCCTGCTCCTGCTTCTTGGGGTTCCGGTCACTGCCCACACTCACGCGGTCCACGACGCGGTCCACAACATCAGCTCGCCTGCACACCTCGGGGGGACCGGCCGAGCTCGCTGAGTCCCTCGGGCCGGTCCGTGTCGGATCGGCTCGGAGCTCCTCCTCAGGACCAACCTCGTTGCCGCGCCACAGCGCACCTCTCCTCTGCCCGTGGCGCGCCGCTGTATTGGGCTTTTCTGCGATCCACCTGTCGGTCTCCGTGCGATGGTCCCGAGTTCAGGGTTTGGATGAGGTGTCCATCGGCGTGCCTTCACCCATGCGTCCAGCCCGTCCTCAACATGTCTCCCTTCCCAGGGCGACGGACCAGGAGCGCCACATTCCCCGCGTGCACAGCCGGCAGGTAAGCGTATCCAGGCTTCGTACGGGGATAGGGGGGACGGAGAGCTCCCTCAGAGCATGGAGCTAGTAGCCATTACTGCGTCTGGCCACGCCCACTCAATCCACTACATCCCTGACTCTGATCCTGTGATGCCCGACTGGACCTTCCGCTACACGCCCGACTCTGATCCTGTGTTGCCTGTCCTGTCCATGCTCTACATCCCTGACTCTGATCCTGTGCTGCCCGTCCTGACCTTCTGCTACACACCCGACTCTGCTCCTGTACTTCCTGTCCTGACCTTCTGCTACATCCCCGATTCTGATCCTGTGCTGCCCGTCCTGACCTTCCTCTACACCCCAGACTCTGATCCTATGCGGCCCGTCCTGATCTTCCTCTACACCCCGACTCTGATCCTGTGCTGCCTGTCCTGACCCTCCGCTACACCCTGGACTCTGATCCTGTGCTGCCCGTCCTGACCTTGCTCTAAACCCCCGACTCTGATCCTGTGCTGCCCGTCCTGACCTTCCTCTACACCCCAGACTCTGATCCTATGCGGCCCGTCCTGATCTTCCTCTACACCCCGACTCTGATCCTGTGCTGCCCGTCCTGACCTTCCGATACACCCCAGACTCTGATCCTGTGCTGCCTGCCCTGTCTATCCTCTACATCCCCGACTCTGATCCTGTGCTGCCCGTCCTGACCTTCCGCTATACCCCGAAACTGATCCTGTGCTGCCTTTCTTGACCTGCTACAACCCCAACTCTGATCCTGTGCTGCCCGTCCGGAACTTCCTCTACATCCCTGACTCTGATCCTGTGCTGCCTGCCCTGACCTTCTGCTACATCCCTGACTCTGATCCTGTTCTGCCCGTCCTGACCTTCCTCTACATCCCCGACTCTGATCCTGTGCTGCCTGCCCTGACCTTATGCTACATCCCCGACTCTGATCTTGTGCTGCCTGCCCTGACCTTCCTCTACACCCCCGGCCCTGATCCTGTGCTGCCTTCCCTGAACTTCTGCTACATCCCTTGACTCTGATCCTGTGCTGCCCGACCTGACCTCAGCTAAACCCCCGACTCTGATCCTGTGCTGCCTGCTCTGACCTTCCACTACACCCCAACTCTGATCCTGTGCTGCCTGCTCTGACCTTGCACTACACCCCAACTCTGATCCTGTGCTGCCTGTCCTGTCCATCCTCTACATCGCCGACTCTGATCCTGTGCTGTCCGTCGTGAACTTCCGTTACACCCCCGATTCTTATCCTGTGCTGCCCGTCCTGACCTTCCTCTACACCCCCGACTCTGATCCTGTGCTGCCTGTCCTGACCTTCCTCTACATCCCTGACTCTGATCCTGTGCTGCTTGCCCTGACCTTATGCTACATCCCCGACTCTGATCTTGTGCTGCCTGCCCTGACCTTCCTCTACACCCCCGACTCTGATCCTGTGCTGCCTGTCCTGACCTTCCTCTACATCCCTGACTCTGATCCTGTGCTGCCTGCCCTGACCTTATGCTACATCCCCGACTCTGATCTTGTGCTGCCTGCCCTGACCTTCCACTACACCCCGACTCTGATCCTGTACTGCCCGTCCTGACCTTCCTCTATACCCCCGACTATGCTCCTGTGCTGCCCTTCTTGACCTTCCACTACATCCCTGACTCTGATCCTGTGATGCCCGACTGGACCTTCCGCTACACCCCCGACTCTGATCCTGTGTTGCCTGTCCTGTCCATTCTCTACATCCCTGACTCTGATCCTGTGCTGCCCGTCCTGACCTTCTGCTACACACCCGACTCTGCTCCTGTACTGCCTGTCCTGACCTTCTGCTACATCCCCGATTCTGATCCTGTGCTGCCTGCCCTGTCTATCCTCTACATCCCCGACTCTGATCCTGTGCTGCCCGTCCTGACCTTCCTCTACACCCCGACTCTGATCCTGTGCTGCCTGTCCTGACCCTCCGCTACACCCCGGACTCTGATCCTGTGCTGCCCGTCCTGACCTTCCTCTAAACCCCCGACTCTGATCCTGTGCTGCCCGTCCTGACCTTCCTCTACACCCCAGACTCTGATCCTATGCGGCCCGTCCTGATCTTCCTCTACACCCCGACTCTGATCCTGTGCTGCCCGTCCTGACCTTCCGATACACCCCAGACTCTGATCCTGTGCTGCCTGCCCTGTCTATCCTCTACATCCCCAACTCTGATCCTGTGCTGCCCTTACGGACCTTCCTCTACATCCCTGACTCTGATCCTGTGCTTCCTGCCCTGACCTTCTGCTACATCCCTGACTCTGATCCTGTTCTGCCCGTCCTGACCTTCCTCTACACCCCCGACTCTGATCCTGTGCTGCCTGTCCTGACCTTCTGGTACATCCCCGACTCTGATTCTGTGCTGCCCGTCCTGACCTTCCGCTACATCCCCGACTCTGATCCTGTGCTGCCTGTCCTGACCTTCTGGTACATCCCCGACTCTGATTCTGTGCTGCCCGTCCTGACCTTCCGCTACATCCCCGACTCTGATCCTGTGCTGCCTGTTTCGACCTCCTGTCTGTCCCCAACCTCTGTCACAGAGTCCAACCTGCTTTGCAGCGGCTCTGATGAAAACCAGGTGGCACTTAGACTCCTGTCCCAGGTGTCGGCTTACGTCATCATCCACCGTGGTCCAGAGAATCCATTACTACTGATCCTGAAAAATATCTGCAGTGCTCCAGAGTGTAGCAGGACATCACACATCCGCAATGATAGAAGGAGGTGGTGACCACTATATGATATAGAATACAGTTATACACATACTGGATGATAACTGACAATCCATAGACCCGGCTGATCATTGTGGACGACACCATAACGCAGGACCTCTCTCTTCTCTGTAGCCTCCCTGACTGGCATCTGGTGGACATTGAGGTGACTGGATCAGCACATGAGAAAACTGCTCAAGTCTTCAGTGTGAGAACAAGACGCAGTAACCCAGCAGCCCCGGGAGCGGTGACCGGAGCCGCCACCTTCGGGTCATTCTGGAGCAGTATCCTGGGTGAGAGCTTGTGGGTTATACATTGTTCTCCTTTTGTCTCAGGTCTGTTTCATGAACTGAATACATGATGATAAGTGATAGAGATGTAGATACTTGCAGATCCAGTGTCTTGGGAGGTAAGTGGTCATAATGGGGCTCATTTACTTAGGGTCCGAAACCCGCACTTTCGTTGGATTTCCCAAATATTTCCGATTTTCAGCTTTCACACAACAGAAATCGGGGGTGTGGCTGTCAGACAACCCGATGGTTTCGGAAAAACAGCGGAATTTAAAAAAAATTGTTGCAAGATCAAGCACTCACATGCGCAGCAGCGACACTCGGAGCAGCAGCGACACATACTGGATATCTGGCGCACAACCTTAGTGAATCTGGGCAGAACCCGAATCAGCGTCGGACAATGCGCCGCGGGATCGCAACTGGACCTGGTAAGTAAATCTGCCCCTATGAGTAAGAACAAGAAGTTCCGTCTCTAAGGGCACATTCACATGGCCATCTGCGGGGACGTACATGTGGCCACAAATTTGCGGCCGCATGTACGTCCCCATAGACGGCAATAGCGCATGCTCTATCTTTTGGCGTGTGTGCGGCCGTGCGCCGCTATTCTCTATGGAGGGAGGAGGGGTCACCTCCTCCTCCTCTCCAGCACACGGTGGTATGCCCGCACGGCGGTCATACCGCGTGTGAATAGATTTTAAGAGAGGTTACCACCTGCCAGGGGACAAATCACCATCACATTAATGTCTACATTAGGGTTGGGCCTCCAGCAGTGGTGGACATCAGTGAGGAAGAGAAGAAGGCCTAACAAACAGGTGCTGCTCAGCTGGGATAGGTGAGTGTTAACACTTAAAGGGGTTGGCCACTTCCATTAGACAGGTCTCTGCATGTAGCTGTGAGAGCCCGGGCCGTTCCCTGCTCTCCCCCCGCTGCCCCTGCACACGCACAACTTCCTGTTTCTCTCACCTTCAGTCCGTCCTTATTGCATCACCCACTGTGTCCCTGACAGACACAGGGAGGGGGAGAGAGCAGGATGAGTCGTTATCTCCTGCTGGGGGTCCCTCCTATTTATCAGTGCACAGACATGTAACAAAGATCCTCAGAGAGTCTGCACACAGCACTAAAGGAAGCATCAGGGATGATCAATCAATTGAGGAACATTCAGGGATTATTATTAAGTAAAAGCTCACAGGAAATTTATGTAAAAGAGTGGGCGACCCCTTGAAAGGAAACCTACCTAGTAAGGTAGATCCGGTGGCAGGTTCCTCTAATAAATGCTATCGCAGCCCCAATCTTTCACTGGCGATAAGTTTGTAAATGTTTAATTGCCCTAATATGCAAATCCTGATACTATATCTCCTGCGCAGAGCTCCTGGCAGCTGCACGCACTCTTCCTCGCTTGAGCTGGCGGCTGCGCATGTTGGGTTCTGTAGTCGGAGCTACTGTGCATGCGCAGTACCTCCGGAGCCGAGTATGAGCAGCCACCGGCTCTGAAGAAATTTCTGGTTTATGGACACACAGGGGCACAACTACTTACCCGACGCCGTTCTGGAATGTCCGAGGATTCGGAGCTGCCACGATTCACTAAGATCGTGCGTCCAATTTCCTGCATGTGTCGCTTCCCCGCTCAGGTCCGCCGGAGTTCACCTTCTTCTTCCTGATGCATGTGAGTGCTAATCTTGCGACACAATTTGATTTTTAAATTCTGCGGTTTGTCCGAATCAGTCGGTTTGTCCGGCGTCCACGCCCCCGGTATGTGTCGCATTCAAGCCGGCGCCGATGCGCCACAATTCGTTCACGTGCGCCAAAAACTGGAGACAATTCAGTGCATAATGAAAATGCATCTGTTGGACGCTTAGTAAATGTGCCCCACAGACTGGTTTCTCTTCCCCGCTTCACTGATTTTCTTTTCTATGGGCTTTTTCACACTTCACTTTCTTCCCATTGATCCAGCGCTGTCAGAATCTACATTTCTCTCCACTTATCACTAATGGGAAAAAACGGCACTTATGGTTAAAATCTTCAAAGCTTTATTTTATATCTACTTAAAAGACAAGGAAGCAGATAGGGGCACAGGGGGAGCAGGGGCGCAAAGGTGAAGGGGGATCAGGGGCACAAGGAGAGCAGGGGTGCAGAGGCACAGGGGGAGCAGGGGCACAAGGAGAGCGGGAGTGCAGAGGAACAGGAAGAGCAGGGGCACAAGGGGAGCAGGGGCGCAAAGGCGCAGGGGGAGCAGGGGCACAAGGGGAGCAGGGGCGTAAAGGCGCAGGGTGAGCAGGGGCACAAGGAGAGTGGGGGTGCAGAGGTGCAGGGGGAGCAGGAGCACGGTGAGAGCAGGGGCAAGTGGGAGCAGGTACGATGGAGGCGCAAGGGGAGCAGGTGCGCAGGTGCGCATGCGGCACAGGTCTGCAGGGGGAGCATGTGTGCAGGAGTGCAGGGGGCGCAGGGGGCACAGAGGGAGCAGGTTTGCAGGTGTGCAGGGGGCGCGGGTGGTGCTGGCTGCTTCCATGTCATTTATATAGATATAAAATGAAGATTTGAAGCATTGAGAACTGCTCTTAGTCTGAACACTGACCTGTCCTGGCTGAGCACCGCCTTTCCCATATCACTTAGTGACGAGGATACGACCTCCATTCATGATGGGGATGGTGTGAGTTATTTGCTCTTGTTCATCTTGCAGTTTGCCGAGGTCATGGAGGACGAGTGTTTTTCTGCTAGTGAAATTCTCCATGTGATTTGCAGCTTTCAAACTCAGAAGAAGAAGATCCAGATTTTCCTAGAACTGATTCACTGATGACCATGGCACAAGCTGAACCCAAGAAACCTATGGGGAAACATATGGACGGCCCCGAAATGGCTAAGGGGGGGATTTACCAAACTTTATTAACAGCGAAAATATTAAACACATTCTAAAACAAGATAGAAAACCTGAATATAAAAACTAATCTGTGCAAAAATATGTAAACAGCAAAAGAAGCAAAACTGTGAAATGAGAAAAAGAAAATAAAGCTCAACTTTTCCTTATCCAGATAAGAAATATTGACCAATGTCTAAATAAAACAATTATCTACATGTCATCTGCAACAACAGGAACTCAAAGATCACAAATAAGGTCAGTCTGATCCCAGACTCAGGGGAGACATAGAAGTGGAGGCACAAATAGACGATTAGTCACATGTAGAGATGAGTTTTCTACGTCATACAGAAAAGACATAGTAAAGACTTACAAGGAGGAGAGGAGAAGCTGCAGTGTACGGTGCAGGGAGGAGGGGAGAAGCTGCAGTGTGCGGTGCAGGGAGGAGAGGAGAAGCTGCAGTGTGCGGTGCAGGGAGGAGAGGAGAAGCTGCAGTGTGCAATGCAGGGGAGGAGAGGAGAAGCTGCAGTGTGCGGTGCAGGGAGGAGAGGAGAAGCTGCAGTGTGCGGTGCAGGGAGGAGAGGAGAAGCTGCAGTGTGCGGTGCAGGGAGGAGAGGAGAAGCTGCAGTGTGCGGTGCAGGGAGGAGAGGAGAAGCTGCAGTGTGTGGCGCAGGGAGGAGAGGAGAAGCTGCAGTGTGCGGTGCAGGGAGGAGAAGCTGCAGTGTGCGGTGAAGGGAGGAGAGGAGAAGCTGCAGTGTGCGGTGCAGGGAGGAGAGGAGAAGCTGCAGTGTGCAATGCAGGGAGGAGAGGAGAAGCTGCAGTGTGCAATGCAGGGAGGAGAGGAGAAGCTGCAGTGTGTGGTGCAGGGAGGAGAGGAGAAGCTGCAGTGTGCGGTGCAGGGAGGAGAGGAGAAGCTGCAGTGTGCGGTGCAGGGAGGAGAGGAGAAGCTGCACTGTGTGGCGCAGGGAGGAGAGGAGAAGCTGCAGTGTGCGGTGCAGGGAGGAGAAGCTGCAGTGTGCGGTGAAGGGAGGAGAGGAGAAGCTGCAGTGTGCGGTGCAGGGAGGAGAGGAGGAGCTGCAGTGTGCAATGCAGGGAGGAGAGGAGAAGCTGCAGTGTGCAATGCAGGGAGGAGAGGAGAAGCTGCAGTGTGTGGTGCAGGGAGGAGAGGAGAAGCTGCAGTGTGTGGTGCAGGGAGGAGAGGAGAAGCTGCAGTGTGTGGTGCAGGGAGGAGAGAAGAAGCTGCAAGGTGCGGTGCAGAGAGGAGGAGAGAAGCTGCAGTGTGCGGTGCAGGGAGGAGAGGAGAAGCTGCAGTGTGCGGTGCAGGGAGGAGAGGAGAAGCTGCAGTGTGCGGTGCAGGGAGGAGAGGAGAAGCTGCAGTGTGTGGTGCAGGGAGGAGAGGAGAAGCTGCAGTGTGTGGTGCAGGGAGGAGAGAAGAAGCTGCAGTGTGTCGGGCAGGGAGGAGAGGAGAAGCTGCAGTGTGTGGTGCAGGGAGGAGAGAAGAAGCTGCAGTGTGTCGGGCAGGGAGGAGAGGAGAAGCTGCAGTGTGCGGTGCAGGGAGGAGAGGAGAAGCTGCAGCGTGTGGTGCAGGGAGGAGAGGAGAAGCTGCAGCGTGCAGTGCAGGGAGGAGAGGAGAAGCTGCAGCGTGCGGTGCAGGGAGGAGAGGAGAAGCTGCAGTGTGCGGTGCAGGGAGGAGAGGAGAAGCTGCAGTGTGCGGTGCAGGGAGGAGAGGAGAAGCTGCAGTGTGCGGTGCAGGGAGGAGAGGAGAAGCTGCAGTGTGCGGTGCAGGGAGGAGAGGAGAAGCTGCAGTGTGCGGTGCAGGGAGGAGAGGAGAAGCTGCAGTGTACGGTGCAGGGAGGAGGGGAGAAGCTGCAGTGTGCGGTGCAGGGAGGAGAGGAGAAGCTGCAGTGTGCGGTGCAGGGAGGAGAGGAGAAGCTGCAGTGTGCAATGCAGGGGAGGAGAGGAGAAGCTGCAGTGTGCGGTGCAGGGAGGAGAGGAGAAGCTGCAGTGTGTGGTGCAAGGAGGAGAGGAGAAGCTGCAGTGTGTGGTGCAGGGAGGAGAGAAGAAGCTGCAGTGTGTCGGGCAGGGAGGAGAGGAGAAGCTGCAGTGCGGTGCAGGGAGGAGAGGAGAAGCTGCAGTGTGCGGTGCAGGGAGGAGAGGAGAAGCTGCAGTGTGTGGCGCAGGGAGGAGATAAGAAGCTGCAGTGTGCGGTGCAGAGAGGAGTTAAGAAGCTGCAGTGTGCAGTGCAGGGAGGAGAGGGGAAGCTGCAGTGTGCGGTGCAGGGAGGAGAGGAGAAGCTGCAGTGTGCGGTGCAGGGAGGAGAAGCTGCAGTGTGCAGTGCAGGGAGGAGAGAAGAAGCTGCAGTGTGCGGTGCAGGGAGGAAAGGAGAAGCTGCAGCGTGCGGTGCAGGGAGGAGAGGGGAAGCTGCAGTGTGCGGTGCAGGGAGGAGAGAAGCTGCTGTGTGCGGTGCAGGGAGGAGAGGAGAAGCTGCAGTGTGTGGCGCAGGGAGGAGAGGAGAAGCTGCAGTGTATGGTGCAGGGAGGAGAGGAGAAGCTGCAGTGTGTGGTGCAGGGAGGAGAGGGGAAGCTGCAGTGTGTGGTGCAGGGAGGAGAGGAGAAGCTGCAGTGTGCAGGGAGGAGAGGAGAAGCTGCAGTGTGCGGTGCAGGGAGGAGAGGAAAAGCTGCAGTGTGTGGTGCAGAGAGAAGAGGAGAAGCTGCAGTGTGCAGTGCAGGGAGGAGAGGGGAAGCTGCAGTGTGTGGTGCAGGGAGGAGAGGAGAAGCTGCAGTGTGCAGGGGGGAGAGAAGAAGCTGAAGTGTGCAATGCAGGGAGGAGAGGAGAATCTGCAGCGTGCGGTGCAAGGAGGAGAGGAGAAGCTGCAGCATGCGGTGCAGGGAGGAGAGGAGAAGCTGCAGTGTGTGGTGCAGAGAGGAGAGGAGAAGCTGCAGTGTGCGGTGCAGGGAGGAGGAGAAGCTGCAGTGTGCGGTGCTGGGAGGAGAGGAGAAGCTGCAGTGTGTGGTGCAAGGAGGAGAGGAGAACCTGCAGTGTGCGGGGCAGGGAGGAGAGGAGAAGCTGCAGTGTGTGGTGCAGGGAGGAGAGGAGAAGCTGCAGTGTGCGGTGCAGGGAGGAGAGGAGAAGCTGCAGTGTGCAGTGCAGGGAGGAGAGAGGAAGCTGCAGTGTGCGGTGCAGGGAGGTGAGGAGAAGCTGCTGTGTGCAGTGCAGGGAGGAGAGGGGAAGCTGCAGTGTGCAGGGAAGAGAGGAGAAGCTGCAGTGTGCAGTACAGGGAGGAGAGGAGAGGGGAAGCTGCAGTGTGCGGTGCAGGGAGGAGAGAAGCTGCAGCGTGTGAGGAAGGGAGGAGAGGAGAAGCTGCAGTGTGTGGCGCAGGGAGGAGAGGAGAAGTTGCAGTGTGCGGTGCAGGGAGGAGAGGAGAAGCTGCAGTGTGCGGTGCAGGGAGGAGAGGAGAAGCTGCAATGTGCGGTGCAGGGAGGAGAGGAGAAGGAGCAGTGCAGGGAGGAGAGGAGAAGCTGCAGCGTGCGGTGCAGGGAGGAGAGGAGAAGCTGCAGCGTGCGGTGCAGGGAGGAGAGGAGAAGCTGCAGTGTGCAGTGCAGGGAGGAGAGAAGAAGCTGCAGTGTTTGGTGCAGGGAGGAGAGGAGAAGCTGCAGTGTGTGGTGCAGGGAGGAGATAAGAAGCCGCAGTGTGCAGTGCAGGGAGGACAGGAGAAGCTGCAGTGTGCGGTACAGGGAGGAGAGGAGAAGCTGCAGTGTGTGGTGCTGGGGGGAGGAGAGGAGGACTTGCAGCGTGCGGTGCAGGGAGAAGAGGAGAAACTGCAGTGTGCAGTGCAGGAAGGAGAGAAGAAGCTGCAGTGTGTGGTGCAGGGAGGAGAGGAGAAGCTGCAGTGTGCGGTGCAAGGAGGAGAGGAGAAGCTGCAGTGTGTGGTGCAGGGAGGAGAGAAGAAGCTGCAGTGTGCGGTGCAGGGAGGAGAGAAGAAGCTGCAGTGTGTGGGGCATGGGGAGAGGAGAAGCTGCAGTGTATTCTGCAGGGAAGAGAGGAGAAGCTGCAGTGTGCGGTGCAGGGAGGAGTGAAGAAGCTGCAGTGTGCGGTGCAGGGAGGAGAGAAGAAGCTGCAGAGTGCAGTGCAGGGAGGAGAGGAGAAGCTGCAGTGTGCAGTGCAGGGAGGAGAGGAGAATCTGCAGTGTGCGGTGCAGGGAGGAGAGAAGAAGCTGCAGTATGCGGGGCATGGGGAGAGGAGAAGCTGCAGTGTATTCTGCAGGGAGGAGAGGAGAAGCTGCAGTGTGCGGTGCAGGGAGGAGTGAAGAAGCTGCAGTGTGCGGTGCAGGGAGGAGTGAAGAAGCTGCAGTGTGCGGTGCAGGGAGGAGAGAAGAAGCTGCAGAGTGCAGTGCAGGGAGGAGAGGAGAAGCTGCAGTGTGCAGTGCAGGGAGGAGAGGAGAATCTGCAGTGTGCGGTGCAGGGAGGAGAGAAGAAGCTGCAGTGTGCGGTGCAGGGAGGAGAGGAGAAGCTGCAGTTTGCGGTGCAGGGGGGAGAGAAGAAGCTGCAGTGTGCAGTGCAGGGAGGAGAGGAGAAGCTGCAGTGTGTGGTGCAGGGAGGAGAGAAGCTGCAGTGTGCAGTGCAGGGAGGAGAGGAGAAGCAGCAGTGTGCGGCGCAGGGAGGAGAGGAGAACCTGCAGTGTGCGGGGCAGGGGGGAGAGGAGAAGCTGCAGTGTGTGGTGCAGGGAGGAGAGGAGAATCTGCATCGTGCGGTGCAGGGAGGAGAGGAGAAGCTGCAGTGTGTGGTGCAGGGAGGAGAGAGAAGGCATAGAAAGCCCAGAGGCTATTGTTGCGATTTATAGAGCCTGGTCCCAACCACTTAACCGGGAGATCAAGCTCCTGCTCTGCGGTTAGGTTAAGATTGGCGATGGCGGCTAAGAAAGTTTTCCAGGCTCTGTAGTTTTCTGCACGGTCGTAAAATTTTGAGAGACTGGTGTTGATCAGCTACCTGCTAACCATATACCCAGCAAATTCAGACATATCTGCTTTCTCACTGCTTGTTGCGAGTATGGGTGAGACGTTCCTGGGTAGAATGAGGTCGCTGCAGGGTTGGGCTGTCATTTAGCCTCTGGAAGTTCTGATGACCGATGATTATGCTGTAAGCCAGAAAATAACTGATAGCCATCTTGTGAGATAACTGTCCATGAGGGTGAAGATTATTAGTTTGTGGAGGTGCTATGGACGGCACTGGAACCCCAGGTAGAGCTGACAGTACTGAGAATAGGATATGCTGCAGGTGACTGTTTCAGCACATAATCACTGGTGTGATCAACTGGATTGTCTGTTTCCTGTGGTGGTGAGCAAAATGGATCATTCCGGTAGGATGTGACGTCAGTGGGCGGGGCTTAGATCACAACTTTATGTGTGTGATTTTTAGCTATGTAGTATGGTTGATAAAGGCTCGTAGATCGAGCTGAAAACGCGTTCCCGTTTTTGTGTCCCTGCACATCATGCTGTAAGTTGATCTTACTATTAAACACGATTTGCATTATTCTGCGAGTGCCGGGATCTCCTTTGTTACTACACTGAGGCCCAGGCCGTACCCGGAGCACCGCATACCTACAGAGTGCCGTCCATCCATTGCCGTGTTCTACCTGTTTACGGATCGAGCACCTCTATACCAATGTCAGCAACAACGCTTACTTTTAGCGAGGATGAAGCTGCCAATATCTTATCGCAGGTGACCAATTCCACAGATTTCCTCAATATCCCACAGGACGTCTTCAAAAGGAGAGATTGGGAGAGGGATCTTAAGAAGTTAACCTCATTTGAACTCCATTCCGTGACATTAGCGGAATACTACAAAACCGGTCGTATACCCCATGGATTAAGGGTTAATTTGCGACCAACCCTCTTCGCTGAGGAGGAAGACTTCCGCAATAGCTTTGAGAAGATATTAAATACATGTTCTCTGGACTTGATCGTACTCACGATATCTCGTTTACAAAAGGGGATTAAGGAATTACGTTCCAAAACGGAAGCAACTGAACAACAACTACAAGATTGCATGAAACCAGAAGAGTTCTCTACATTAAAATCTTCAGTGGAGACTTTAATAAATAAGTACCGCAAAGATACGGAAGACACCAAAAGAAACAAATATCTGCGAGACCTGGAGGATTACAGACTCAACAGGGTCTACAAATGGCGCGATTTCTCCGGCTGGCAATATGGCGCACCGAGATCTGGAAGACGGCACGATCCACGTTCCTCAAGCTCCAACAGCGACCGCAGTACCAACCAAGGGAGACGTCGCCCTTTTCGCAAAGGTGGGAACAGAGAACCCCCAGGAAAACCCGGCGCGGGGGCAGACACCATCGCAGAAACTACCAATCCACCGCCTCGGTTCCCATCGGTGAACGCACCTCCTCCTCAACCACCTCTTACCCGGTCTCAGGTACTGTACCCAGCTTAGTTATCAACATCTCTTCTAAGAACTTGGATCCAGCCCAATTGAGTCTACTACAAAGGGCGGTGCCATTGTCATTATGGACAAGACAGCTTACAGTAAAGAAATATATCACCAACTGTCCGACCAGGCGACCTATGAGAAATTATCGTCTTATCCAACAGCACGGATTAAAACCAGACTCCTGACATTGGTCAATACGGCTGAACAGAAGGGTTTGATTGATAACAATATGGCCAGATTCTTAATTAGTCATGATCCGGTAATACCGGTTTTATACATCTTGACGAAGGTCCATAAGACCTTGGTCAACCCACCGGGAAGACCGATTGTGGCCTCCACTAACTCTGTACTGACGCCTCCTGCTAAAGTGCTGGAAAAAAATTCTGACATCTTATGTAAAGGAGACTACCTCTTTTCTTTTAGACACAACATCTTTTCTTGATGTGATCAAACACCTGGACGACATCACACCTACTGACCTATTGGTTACAATTGATGTAGTCAGCTTGTATACATCAATTGAACATAAGCTGGGAATCGAAGCAGTCGGAAAAATGCTGAGTCGTGATGCATCTATCTCTGTAGAAGTGAGGTCCTTTTTGTTGGAACTGCTGGAAATTGTCCTCTCTGAGAACTATTTCCTCGTAGAGGATAACTACTATCTGCAGAAGAGAGGGACAGCAATGGGGTCCAATGTGGCCCCGCCCTACGCAAACTGTTATATGGCAACATTTGAAGAGGAACACGTGTATACGCAACCTCTCTTTTCAAGACATGTTAAAATATGGCGTCGCTTTATCGACTATGTGTTTTGCGTGTGGGCGGGGCCACAGGGGACCCTGGAGATCCCTTTAATAGCAGGATTGACACAATAGTCAGGAAACACTGGCGCATACTTCAAACATCGTTCCCTGAAGTCAGAATCCACCCTTAATTTGTAACAAGAGGGCTCCAAATTTACAGAACAAACTTTTACGGGCTGACATGGGGGGCACACAAAAATTACCAAAACAATTTTTTTTGGCGACACAGAAGAGAGGCACATTCCCATGTTTAAGCTGTTCTGAATGCTCTAATTTTCTTCGTGGCGATACATTACATCATCCCCACACTGGCCAACCCTTTAAGATACAGGGTTATTTTACATGTAACTCTCGAAATGTAATTTATTCCATAAAGTGTCCTATACATAGGAGAAACGATGCAACCCGTGAAATCCCGCATCAATAAGCATAAGTCGACCATTAGGTGTAACAACAGGTTATTGCTTATTCCTTACCATTTTCACGAAAGGAAACATTCCATCTCCCAGCTCAGGTTCCAAGTGATCGAACAAATCCAAATTCCCCGCAGAGGTGGTAATATCAAAATTCTTCTTCGTCGCCGCGGGGCTTATTGGATACATACCTTGGGGACCTTGGAACCACAAGGGTTAAATCGTGATTATGATTTAAAAGATCTTTCATAATATTGTGATTCATTTAGAGACATGTTTATGTTTGCATAAATGTAAGTTTTATCTCTGTTTTAGTTACTTTCAAGTTCTGACCAAATATCGATGTATTAACGCTTTGATTTTGTCCTAATCTCTCTTTCTAGAAACGCAATGAAAACAAGGAAAATACCTGAAGCCACCACGTCACACCACGGAGATCCCCTTTCTGGTAGGATGTGCCGTCAGTGGGCGGGGCTTAGATCGCAACTTTGTATTTATGTGTGTGATGTTTAGCTATGTAGTATGGTTGTACATCGCGCCGAAAACGCGTTCCCGTTTTTGTGTCCCTGCACATCATGCTGTAAGTTGATCTTACTATTAAACACGATTTGCATTATTCTGCGAGTGCCGGGATCTCCTTTGTTACTACAGCAAAATGGATCAAGACCTTGGCTCATTGCTTGCTCAAGTACCTTTACTTTGGCTAATGCAACTCCCTCTTCCATCTCTATTTGAAGAGTCTTTATCCAAGCCTCTGCTTCTGTTCTCTTGGCCTCTGCCTCTGCTCTCGTGACCTCTGCTCTCGTGGCCTCGGCCTCTGCTATTGTGGCCTCGGCTTCTGCTCTCGTGGCCTCGGCCTCTGCTCTCGTGGCCTTGGCCTCTGCTCTCGTGGCCTCGGCCTCTGCTCTCGTGGCCTCGTCCTCTGCTCTCGTGGCCTCGGCCTCTGCTCTCGTGGCCTCGGCTCTCCTGGTCTCGACCTCTGCTCTCGTGGCCTCGGCTTCTGCTCTCGTGGCCTCGGCTTCTGCTCTCGTGGCCTCGGCTTCTGCTCTCGTGGCCTCGGCTCTCCTGGTCTCTGCCTCTGCTCTCGTGGCCTCGGCTTCTGCTCTCGTGGCCTCGGTTTCTGCTCTCTTGGCCTCGGCTTCTGCTCTCTTGGCCTCGGCTTCTGCTCTCTTGGCCTTGGCTTCTGCTCTTGGTTTCTGCTCTCTTGGCCTCGGCTTCTGCTCTCTTGGCCCCGGCTTCTGCTCTCGTGGCCTTGGCTTCTGCTCTCTTGGCCTCGGCTTCTGCTCTTTTGGCCTTGGCTTCTGCTCTTGGTTTCTGCTCTCGTGGCCTCGGCTTCTGCTTTCTTGTCCTCGGCTTCTGCTCTCTTGGCCTCGGCTTCTGCTCTCTTGGCCTTGGCTTCTGCTCTTGGTTTCTGCTCTCGTGGCCTCGGCTTCTGCTCTCTTGGCCTCGGCTTCTGCTCTCTTGGCCTTGGCTTCTGCTTTTGGTTTCTGCTCTCGTGGCCTCGGCTTCTGCTCTCTTGGCCCCGGCTTCTGCTCTCTTGGCCTCGGCTTCTGCTCTCTTGGCCCCGGCTTCTGCTCTCGTGGCCTCGGCTTCTGCTCTCGTGGCCTCGGCTTCTGCTCTCGTGGCCTCGGCTTCTGCTCTCGTGGCCTCGGCTTCTGCTCTCGTGGCCTCGGCCTCTGCTCTCGTGGCCTCGGCCTCTGCTCTCGTGGCCTCGGCCTCTGCTCTCGTGGCCTCGGCCTCTGCTCTCTTGGCCTCGGCCTCTGCTCTCTTGGCCTCGGCCTCTGCTCTCTTGGCCTCGGCCTCTGCTCTCTTGGCCTCGGCCTCTGCTCTCTTGGCTTCGGCCTCTGCTCTCTTGGCTTCGGCCTCTGCTCTCGTGGCCTCGGTTTCTGCTCTCGTGGCCTCGGCTTCTGCTCTCTCTTTTTCAGCCTGAGCGTCTGCCAATAATTCCTTTTCTCTGAAGGCACATCTTATTTTGGATTCCTCTGCATCTCCTAGTAATTTGTCACTCAGGACTGAGCTTCTCAAGCATGATGATCAGTATGTACATGACGAATGTTTGGATGAATTTGATGCATGCAATCTAGTCTCCTGTAAATGAGAGATATGGAGTTCCGCTTTAGCATTCTGCACCATGGCGTCTCTTTCTCTGTCTGCTGATTCTGCTTTGTTCAGCTCTGTTTAGGCTTCATCAATATTAGATTCTTTTAAGAAGGTGATGTACTTTGCCAGAAGTCGCTTATATCTTTCATGTGCTGCATTCAGCCGTGCGACAGCGTCTTGTAGCCTCTCAGCATTACCTTTGAGGGATTGAAAGCCTGAAATGAGGGAGGTAACTCGTTCCCATAGATCTTCCAGGTTATCACAGATCTCATCTTTTGTAGTGTGATCGTTTTCAATGACCTTTAGTGTCGGTTTGAGCGCGTCTTGGTAGTGCAATCTCATCTGCAGGAAGTGGGACTTCCTTTTCCTGCTCTTATCTTTGCTGTGTTTTATCACTGGGAAATTGTCCCACATCTTTTTAATCCATTTTGTTTTAAGGTGCGCTGTCTCTTTAAGAAAACACACTTTTTGATTTGGGGCTAAAAATCGCAGCACGGCTTCTGTGGGACACCCCAATAATATTCCCAGGGTAATTGAAGTGAATTGCGGGATTCACTTAATCCGTGAGGTATTTACAGGAAGTCTCTAAGCAGGAGGAAGACCTTGCCGCATGTATAGGATATTACAGATACACGGAACTTCCCCTGAGTCTTGTCCAGACATGTCATATAGCCGGACAGAGTCACCGCACATGTCATATAGCCGGACAGAGTCACCGCACATGTCATATAGCCGGACAGAGTCACCGCACATGTGATTGTTGCAGCTTTGGGCTGTAAGGCAATTTTTGACAGTTCTGTCCCCACACAAGGCAATTGAAGGTGTAACTGGCTGGTAGATAGTAACTGGGAAACTTTGGAGCAGACAGGACCAGAGCTCAGATGCAGGAGATAAGACCTGGTTTATTTACCTCAGATACAGCTGTAGTCACTGATACTGTATTGTGCTTGCTCTCAGATTGTTGATGATTGATGATATGGTAGATGACATTTGCTGTTGACACCTTTTGCTGCTGTAATACAGACACCTGTTACCGCTGGTAAGAAATTGATGCTTCAGTAGCCCAAAACATGTGTGTTCCTGTTAGGATCTGAGGTAGTGGATCTTCTGTACCACCGTGAGTGATGTTGTAAGCCGACACCTGGGAGTGGAGTTTAAGTGGCACCTGGTTTTCACATTAAGCCCACCGCAAAGCGGGATGGACTTGCTGCAGTGTGGTACCACCAGGTCGCTCCACAGGTGAAACTTTGCCCGTGGTGGTGGCCAAGGCGTGGTACAAAGTCGTGAGGCAGAATCGTGGTCGGGAACAGGCAGCACAGGATCAAAGTTAGGAACAAAGCAAGAGACCAGGATGGGTAGCACGGAGTCAAAGTCGTGAACGGAATCGGGGTCACAACGGGAAATCATCAAACAGGGACTAGGCAACGAAACAAGCTTTCTCTGAGGCATGTAGCCCAAACATCCGGTGGGGGATGCAGGAAGTGGCTGGCTTTTATAGAATTCCTGGAAATGGCCAGCACCAATTAGCGGTGCACTGGCCCTTTAAATCTTCGACCTAGGAGGCGGGGATTCACGCGTTGGGCTGCAGGAGCATGGGGAGGTAAGGAAGTACGGGAGACAGCTGGGGACAGGCACAAGGCACGGGTGTGCCCATGAGCCAGGGTGTGGGTCACGGGGACACCTGTGACAGCCCCCCCCCCCTTTGGCCTCCCCCTCTTCTTTGTTAGGAAATACCTCTGCAGGAGGCCATGGTCCAAGATATTGTCCTCGGGCTCCCAAGATCTCTCTTCAGACTCAAACCCCTTCCAGTCAAGAAGGAAGAACCGCTTACCTCTCTGTCTTCGTTTCCAGAACCTCCTTTAACACAAAGACATCAGTGGAGTCAGCTTCAGGAGAAGGAGGAGGAGATTGCTGAGAGAAGCGGTTCAAGATGACAGGCTTCAGGAGAGAGACGTGGAAGGAGTTCAGGATGCGCATAGTGGGAGGAAGGTGGAGTTTATAAGCCACAGGATTTATGCGCTTTATCACCTGGAATGGCCCCAGAAAACGTGGACCAAGCTTGTACCTAGGAATCTTCAGCCGGACGTTTGATAATCATACCTTGTCACCCGGAGAGAAAACTGGAGCAGACCTGCGCATTTTATCAGCTTGGGTCATGGTGCGGACCGACGACTGAAGCAGAGACTGATGTGTCTGTTCCCAGATTGATTTGAGGTCCTGCACCAAATCTTCCACCACAGGGACATCTGAGGGCATGGACAGAGCAAAGGTGCACGTGGAATTCGTCAAAAGACAATAATGAAAGGGGCAGCGCCAACACTCAGAATCCAAGGAGTTTTAGGAGAACTCTGTCGGGGGCGTGGCCTGACTATGGCTCCGTGAAGACGCTCAGCGCTTGAGCTCCGCGCCGACAGGGCTTTACCTTGGGCCCCCGGTCCGGAACACCCGCGCCTGTATGCCGGCAAAAAGAGGCAGCCGTGCCAACAACCCCTCCGGTCCCCAAAACGCGTCTCCTGCTTGCACGGCGGGCATCGGGAGGTTCTTAACTCCCGCAACGGGACCATCCAATATGGCGCCGCAGCGCCCCTCCACACGGCAACAGCCTGCACATGCCGACTCCGGCTCGGCCACTAGCGCCGGAGCGAGGGGATCACCCGGCAATGCCGCAGCAGCTCCTCTTCAGGCGAATACCAGCGCCGGAGTAAGGGGGAAGTCCAGCACGGCCACAGCTCCATCCCCACGGTCCAGCAGTGCTGGAGGCAGCACATCAGGTCAGTGCCAAGTGCAGGAGTCCCCCCCTAACGGCTCCATAATGGCCAGTGAAAGGAGCAGGGAGACACCATAAGACCCCCCTATCCAGTTAGGAGCAGCTCAGCCCCCATCACCTGAAACTTCCCTTTCAGACATGCAGGTTCTAAAAGAACTCATAATGGCTCTTCCTACTAAAGGGGACTTGGACTCTGTAGTAGCGCGCCTGGAGCATTCACAACAACAGGCTTTAGAAGCTGTGAGGCAGGAAGTGGATGAGATAGCTGAGCGCACAGCGGCCACTGAACTTGCCCTTACTTCATTGTCTGACAGAGTGGAAACACTTGAACGTGCCTCTACTACAGCCCAAATGCACTTCCAAACCCTCTACCTGCAACTAGACGATCAGGAGAACAGGGGGCGCTGTAATAATGTAAGGATTAAAGGCTTGCCTGAACGCCACCCATCAGATAACCTGCAGACGAGAGTGACAGACATTTTCAATCTGGTAACTAACAACTCCTCCGACTCTCCGTTTGCAATAGATCGGGTGCATAGAGTTCAACGACTGGGCCGCCCTGATTCGGAGACTCCCCGGGACGTCCTGTGCAGATTGCATTATTTCACAGATAAAGAATGCATTATCCAAGCTACATGGTCATACGGACCACTACTAGTTGATGGATCGCAAGTCAAACTGCTACCTGACATATCCGCCCGCACTCTATACATGCGACGCACCCTCCAACCCCTTCTAGCCAAGATCAAAGATAGTGGAGGGTCCTACCATTGGGGCCACCCTTTTCATCTCATCGTCAGAAGAGACACCGAGGTCTTCACACTGAGACGGCCTGCGGACCTGCCTGCACTCTTCTCCTTCCTCAACATCTCCCAGATCTCGCTACCAGATTGGCTACAAGTTCCAGCGGAATCGTCTGGACCTGGTCGACAAAGGCATCGCAGAAGGGACCGCTCACCCACTCCAATTAGACGCTCTGAGCCGCCTGCTGCAGAACTTCGGCCACGGACTCTCCGAATCTGCCTGGGGACTTCCCGGACTTATGAGCACCTCTGCCGTTTGAAGCTTAAGTACTGACTCCACATGTAGCTGCCTTCATACAGTAACTGTTTTCTAGTTATGCAAATTGTAACTGCCTTACATTTAACCTTTGTTTAATGTTGGCGCGTTTGACCAGTGGGCCCCCTCAAGTTATGTGCCTCCCGCAGCCTGGAAGGGATCTCCCACACAGGCTGAGGGACGTGGTTGTCCTTTCCTTTTGGGCCCTGTTGGTTCGCGGTAGCGACCCTGTAGTCTCTCACGTTCCCCATTAACTAACCCGGTGGGTCTCCCTCCTTTCGCCCTTAATCTCTGTGGTAGGGCGCACAACCTAACTTCTACTTCCTAGTGTTTTGGGTTTTTCCCCTCCTTTCTTTTTTTTTCTCTTTTTCTTTTTGTGCCCTTCTTTCTTTCCCGTATCCCCCCCCCCTCCTCTGCATCCACCTCTCTCCTCAACCCCCCGGATACTCACACTTTCCCACTCGCCCTCCCTCCCCCCCCCCCCCTCTCTTTTTTTTTTTTTTTTTTCTCTTTCCTTTCTCTTTCTCCCTCTTTTCCTGCCCCTTCCCTTTCTCTTCCTCCGGCAGCTCTGGTCAGCCACTGACCATGGCCACTGCAGCCCAATCAGCCCTGACGGTGGGCTCCTTGAACGTTAAAGGACTTCACAGCCCGGGTAAGCGCTCAATCCTTTTTAACTTGCTGCGTAGCAAAAAATTACAGGTTGCTTTCTTACAGGAAACCCACCTATGCCTCCGTAAGCCATTCCGCCTGACGGATTCACACTTTCCACATGCCTATCACAGTCATACCACAGACCCGAAAGCCAGGGGGACAAGCATCTTGATCTCTAGAACGCTGCCCTGGGAATTTCTGGACTCTCGTTCTGATGATGAGGGACGCATGCTACTTGTGAAGGGACGTGTCTCATCCCAGGTCTACACCTTCGCATCTTTTTACCTCCCCAACTCCGGACAAGGTAGAGCTCTTTCTATTTTTCTGGACCGCTTGGGTGAATTCGAGGAGGGGGTGGTAATCCTTGGGGGGGACTTTAACGTGGCCCTTGATCCCACTCTGGATATATCCTCGGGAGTGTCTCAACTGTCAGGCCCTGCCCTACGTTACATCAGACGCACATTTCACGATCATAGACTTGTAGATGCATGGCGACTGCTACACCCGACGGACCGGGATTTTTCATTTTACTCACCCCCTCATGATGTATACTCACGACTCGACATGTTTTTCATTAAACACCTGCACTTACCGGATCTTAGGGACTCCCAAATAGACACAATCTCATTTTCGGATCATGCCCTCACAACGGTCACACTTTCCTTGCACTCCCACCTTCCCCGCCAGTGGCAATGGAGACTCAATCCACACCTCCTAGATGATGCTCTCGCATTGGCGGATGTCAAACGAGACCTAGCAGCCCACAAATGTGAGGGAGAAATTTCAGACCCCTATTTGGCATGGGAAGCACACAAGATAATGTCCAGAGGGACCCTTATGAGTCATGGGGCTAGGGGCTAGGCTCAAAAAAGAGAAGGCAGCAAAAATTTCATCCCTACTGGGGCAACTCAGGGACCTGGAAACGCGTCACAAACGTTCGCTAGATCCGGAACTGCGTGCCCAACTAACACAAACTCGTGATGAACTTAAAAACGTCCTCCTTGATAAAGCGAAAAGTACCCTTTCAAAATGTCGCAGATTCTTCTACGAATTTGAGAATAAAAGTAGCAGGGGATTAGCGAGAGCCTTACGGGCGCAAAGAGCCGTAACTTATGTCCCCTCAATCTCGACCCCCTCCGGTAACCGCGTCTCCCTGCCCAAAGAAATCGCCGCTGAGTTCCGCGACTATATGCAGCTCAATACTCGGTAGATGGCACAAATCCAGATACCTAGCGGGCAGGCTTCCGAAACCAGGTACAAGCCTACATTGCAAGCTCAGGGCTCCCCTCATTATCAGAAGACGATCTCACTTCCTTAGAGGGCCCAATAACATCGGAAGAACTAACGGATGCCATCAAGAACTCCCCAAACGGGAAGGCCCCCGGACCCGACGGGTTCTCACTCATCTATTACAAACGCCTTACGGTAGAACTATCCTCCCACATGCTAGCCGCCTTCAACTCACTCACCTCCGGTCGGCCCCCACCCACGGACTCATTGCGAGCCAACATCACGGTCCTACCAAAACCTGGGAAGGATCCCGCGCAGTGTGCCAGCTATAGGCCCATTTCACTTCTTAATGTGGATACTAAGCTATTTGCCAAGATACTTGCCACTCGTCTCATGCCTCTAATAGTCAAAATTGTAGATCCTGACCAAGCAGGATTCCTCCTTGGTCGCGAGGCCAGGGACAACACCACGAGAACCATTAATATAATACACCACGCTCGCACGCACTCTAAAGCCTTAGCGCTGCTATCCACAGATGCCGAAAAGGCGTTTGATAGGGTTAATTGGATCTTTATGGCTGAGACACTGCGCAGCATTGGGTTAAAGTCCAATATGATGCATTGGATTCTGTCCCTCTATTCAATCCCTACGGCCATGGTCCGGGTCAACGGTATTCTCTCTAACAGTTTTCCAGTACGCAACGGTACCCGACAAGGTTGCCCCTTATCACCACTCATCTTCGTCCTGACCCTCGAGCCACTCCTACGCCACATCAGAGCTAACCCAGACATTTCCGGCCTAACAATTGGCGGTCAGGAATCGAAGATTGCTGCATACGCGGATGATCTCTTATTCTTTGTGACCAATCCCAGAGCATCCTTCCCCAACTTGATGAAATGCCTCCATGAATACTCTTGATGGTCGAATTTTAAAATAAACTTCTCGAAGTCAGAAGCCTTAGCTGTGACCTTGTCCTCCGTTGAGAGGGACCATCTAGCAGGGGCATTTTCCTTCAAGTGGTCTTCGGAGGCACTATCTTACCTGGGGACTCAGATCCCCCCGGACCCCAAAGACTTATATCGATTAAACTTCCCTCCACTCTTAAAGGCGATAAAAGCAGATTGCGATTCCTGGGGTAAAAACACCTTTACATGGCTAGGACGCTGCGCAATTTTCTAAATGAACGTTCTCCCCCGCATTCTCTTCCTCTTTCAAGCGTTTC
Organism: Engystomops pustulosus; assembly: GCF_040894005.1. Taxonomy (NCBI): domain Eukaryota; kingdom Metazoa; phylum Chordata; class Amphibia; order Anura; family Leptodactylidae; genus Engystomops; species Engystomops pustulosus. The sequence continues at coordinate 265,626 of NW_027284980.1, forward strand.
CCATTTGCCTTCCGTCGGTCTTTTTTCGCACAATCCAAGCCATCCAGCATTCATTCATACGGGCCGGAAAACCGGCGAGACTGAAAAGGGAGGTCTTATGTAGACCCAAAGACCGGGGGGGTCTTGCTCTTCCGGACATCAGATCCTACCATCGGGCAGCACATTTAGTGAGAGTGATTGACTGGTGTCGCCACGCTAAAAGTAAATCCTGGGTACCCCTTGAACAGCACTCCTCAACGGTACCATTATCTGCCACCCCGTGGCTCGACAAATCCTTGACACTCGGACTGCGCAACCACCCGACTATATAGCCTACTCTAAAAGTATGCCATTCAGATGTTGTTAGAGGCCCTCTCATCTCCGCTCACTCGTCCATGTCCCCTATTTTGGGGCACCCCAAATTCACTCCGGGGTTGGAAGACCCGGTCTTCCGCAATTGGAGGACAGCTGGCATTTGTAATGTTTCACATTTCCGAGCAAACAACTCTTGGCGATCCCCTCTAAACATAGCAGAATCCTCAGGGGTTTCGGTTCTGATTCATTGGCGCACCTTCGCACTACAGTCCTTCCTGCACACCTTACCCCCCCCCCCCCCAGACTCTTACGACGATACTCTTACTCCCTTTGAAACTATATGCTCGGGCACCGGACAGTTGAGACATGGCCTCTCCATTACTTATAACATCTTACAATGTCCAGAAAACCAACCCCCTCCTCGCTTCATCTCCCAGTGGGAACAAGATCTCCAAGTGACGTTTACACAATAGCAAAGGGAGGGAATTTTCTCTCTATCTCACGAGTCATCTATCAGTTCACGCTTCCAAGAAGGTAACTACAAATTGCTATCCAGATGGTATCGGGTCCCGTCCAGACTCCATAGCCTGTTTCCAGATGCGGACCCAACATGCTGGAGGTGTGGGGCGGCGGAGGGCACGTTCCTTCACACTTTCTGGTCATGTCCCACTTTGACTCCCTTTTGGGACGCAGTCCAATCTACGATTAGGCAGATTGATGACTACACTCTGCCCCTTGATGCGGCTTTATTCCTTCTTCAACATAGCGAGATCTCACTCCAGGTGTACAAGCGCTCGCTTCTCTGCTTCCTCGTTATGGTGGCAAGATCATGCATTCCCCTTTTGTGGCGACAAACGGTTGCCCCGTCTGTGTCCCTCTGGCTTTCGAAGGTTAATGAAATAATGCTCATGGAAGAACTTACTGCCTCAATTCATGACACATTTGAGAAATTCCACAAGACCTGGCTTCCCTGGACTCAGTTCAGGCAATCAACCGCGTACAGGTCCGTCCTGGCCACTGGCGAATAGTGAGCCCACCTACATGGACGCCCACCCAGTGGCTGCCCTGGATGCCTGGAAATCCCATAACCCCCCAACCCCACCCTACCGGTCCCTGTCTGTGGCCCGGCCCCCCCCCCTTTATTTTATTTTTTTCTCTCCTTTCTTTTTTTTTTTCTCTTTTTCCCACTCTTCTCTGTCCTCCTCCTTTATCCCCCCTCTCCCCACCCCATTTCCCAACCTTCCCCCAAGTCCTTTTTCTCTCTCCTCTTGGAAAACACCTTGTCCCCCCCTTCTTTCTATATGTGGCCTTCCTGGGCACACCAGCGAACGTTTAGCCGCCCAGCGCAGCTGACGGTGAAAACCTAAGCCTGACCGTGTTTCTGCGGTCATGTCACATATATGCATTCTTTTGTTCTATCTGTTCTCTCTGTCCACGGTAACTGAGTGAACTAGTCGTCCTTACAAGTAGAGACAAAATGATGAAGATAACAACCCAGAGTTTGGTTGACTCTCTCTACTTGCCCATTAGTCTGAGGATGGTATGCAGAGGGGCAGTACAGCTTGACCTGCAGAGGGAATGGCAGAATCTTGAAAATGTGCAGAGGAAGACCATGTAGCCAGAAGATATGGAGGAAGAACAGACTGGCCAGACGAGAAACTGACGGCAGACCTGGCAGCGGAACAAAATGAGACATCTTAGAGAACCGGTCAGTTACCACCCAGATGACGGAATTCCCAGAGGAAGATGGTAGATCCATAATAAAGTCCATGGCCACGTGAGTCCACAGGCAACTGGGTAACCGCAACAGGAGACTAGCAGATTTTAGGCGAGATGGCTTGTTACGAGCACAGGAGGTGCAGGAACCCACAAACTACCGCACATCTTTTACCAGGTCTGACCACCAATAGTAACAAGAAATAAGGGTAACTGAGCGCTGCACCTCAGGATGTCCAGCCACTCGAGAACAATATCCCCAAGTCATTATCTTTTTCCGTAAAGCATGTCGGGCATATGTCTTGCCAGGAGGGAGCTGCCGCAGATCCACTAGAGCAGCAAGAATCAGTCTTCCAGTAGGGATAACATGCCACAGAGCTGGTTCTTCCCCGACAACATCGGAGACACGAGAGAGAGCATCGGCCTTGACATTCTTCTCAGCAGGGCGGAAGTGGATCAGGAAATTGAAGGGTGAAAAGAAAAAGGGACCAGCTAGATTGTCGTGGGTTGAGGCGCTGCGCAGTTTGGAGGTACAGGAGATTGTTGTGGTCTGTATATAAGCAGACCAGATAACAAGCTCCCTCCAAAAGATAGCGCCATTCTTCCACGGCAAGTTTAATAGCCAGAAGTTCATGATCTCCAATGGAGTAATTCCTCTCGGCAGTGAAGAAGGTTTTAGAGAGAAACCAACAAGTGAGTGTTTCACCTTTGGGCCTTTTCTGGGAGAGAACAGCTCCAGCACCTATAGAGAAAGCATCCACTTCAAGTTGAAATGGTTTCTCAGTGTCAGGCCGTGTAAGGACAGGGGCAGAAGTAAAGGCAGATTTAAGCTTGGAAAATGCTTCCAAGGATCAGCGTTCTGACACGAGACACAAGAGAGGAAAAATGCGGTATATACAGCCGGTAGTTATTTGCTAAACCCAGGAATCTCTGTATGGCATGAAGTCCTACTGGGCGAGGCCACTGAAGTACCACAGACAACTTGGTTGGATCCATCTGCAGGCCCTCACCGGAGATGATGTGTCCGAGAAACGGAAGACTCTTCTGCTGAAACTGGCACTTCTCCAGTTTGGCATAGAGACGATTGGCCCTTAGGCGCCTAAGAACTTGTCGTATGTGGACTTGATGAGACTCCAGGTCAAAAGAAAACACCACAATATTGTCTAGGTAGACTACGACACAGGTGTAGAGCAAGTTATTGAAAATGTCATTGACAAATTCCTGAAACACTGCAGGCACATTGCAGTCCAAAGAACTTCCCCCAAAGGAGATCTAGCTTGGTGAAAACCTTGGCACCACTTAAACGGTCAAAAAGTTCTGTGATCAGGGGTAGCGGGTAGCTGTTTTTCACCGTGATTTTATTTAGGTACGGTAGTCGATACACGGATGGATGGAGCCATCCTTCTTGGCCACGAAGAACCCCTTCTGCAGATCTTCTTTGATATAGGTCAACATAGCCGCAGACTCGGGCACGGAGGTTGGGTGTACCAGACCTCGTGGAGGAGATGTGCCCGGTAGCAGCTCTATAGCACAGTCGTAGGGACAGTGCAGAGGCAGAGTCTTGGCTTGTTTCTCTGAAAAGACGTCAGCAAGGTCCATATAAACAGCAGGAAGACCCTTCAATGGCTTGGAAGACTCAGAAGAAGACCTGGCAGGCACTGGTGGGAGAGCCAAGAGGCAGCGAGACAGGCACTAAGTATCCCAGCGGTTGGTTCGGTGCGATACTGGACTGGATCAGAGGATCTGCCCAGTGACGGACGAGATGACCAGTGGCTTCTCCAAACGAACCATAGGGAAATTATACCAGGAGACCAGAGCAGCATCCACAAAATTCCCTGCAGAGTCCAGGAAGGCCAAGACTGGAACAGGATCACTGGTTGCAAAGCTGAGGGACGCTGAGGGACACTCCTGCTAGGAACCCTAAGTGTGAATTACTTCCTAGACGCTGAGGACGCACAGGACATGACTGGATCAAGTGTTCCAAGCTGGCACAGTAGAGGCAGAGATTTCCCTGTCTACTTGGGGTGTTAACCAGGTTTTACCCACCTGCATGGGCTTTTCGGTAGCAGATGTAGGAGACGGCATAGGACATCTTTGGCAAACTGGAGCCAGACGGGAAAAATGTTGGACTCTGGGTTGTGCTAGTTCAACCCTCTGATCTTCCTTGGTTTCAGAGAAGCGGTCTCAGTCTTTGATCTGACTAGACAGTCCCTTTTTAAACGTGGTGTCCAAGGATGCATCAATCCAGGAAAGTTAAGAAGCCGAGTACGAAATTGCACTGCATAGTCACCCACAGAGGAGTCCCCTTGGCATAAGTTCAGAATGACAGTCTCAACAGAAGACGCCCAGGCTGGTTCCTTCATAGTGGGGTAACCAGGGGGCCCCCAGATAGTAGGGCATAGTCAGAGGCATAATGGTGGGAGCCCCTGTGACACTGGCTGCAGCAGGGCTGAAGGGGCTCTACGGTGGGTTTAACATGCTCCGATACCCTGAGGAGGAGCAGGGGGACGGGAATGGCCCCGGTTCTGTGTCTTTGTCTTGGACTGACATGATTGGGCTAGCCTAGTGAAGTCTGAGGGGTTACACAATGTCCGTTGCTATGGGCGCTATTCCCTGGGAGGTGAGCCAATTAACCTAGCATCTCCTGAGGTAAACACTTCAGGCACTGCAGGGCCGGATGTAGCAGAGCTGGTAAAGTTTTGTTGCAGGGAATAACCTCCTGAGTGCTGGAGCGGAGCTTGACAGCATGTGGCAGCAGTATAACACAGTCAATGTTGAAATGCACACAATCACTTGGGCCTAAACCAGGATAGCAGCAGGGATAGGCAGCACAGTAGATTTTTTTTAAATAAAGGACAGTCTATAGTGCCAGTATAAGGCACAGAAGTAGAAATCCTGTTCGTGACGCTACTTGCAACATCCCATTCTAAGAACCTGCAGGCAGCCGTGGGCCCAGAATACCGGAGTGGCTGGCAGTTGCGGCCTCGGAACGCTAGTGTCACGGTGCTTGGTATGGGGATCGGAGGGCTGTCCTACAGCCTGGCAGGTCTCCAGCGGGTGGTGTGTGCAAGAAATTAGATGAGGGAGAGGCTGTGGTACTGGTTCTCCCTGTAGTAGCCCTTAAAGTCTGTAGTATGTGTCCCTGGTAGATAGATGGGGCGCCCTTGGTGGTGATACAGCCGTAGAAGGGACCAGACAGAAGCAATGTTGTGCATAAAAGTAACTTACAGTTCTTTATTCGAACCAACTGCAACAACAAGCTAAACGATTCTGTACAAAGGCAGTACTAGAGTGATCTTGGAGAAGGAACCTCAGGAGTTGTGTCACCAGCCTGGATGCAGGGGCAGGCTGGGATGTAGCTGGTCCAATGCTGGAAGCTGCAGCTTGGTCCTGTCTGTCCTGTGTCACTCTGTGTGTAGTTGCTGAGGCCTGTGTGCAGAGCATTTGCCCTTAGGTGGTGCTTCTCAGTCAGAAGCTGGGCCTGAACTTCACTAACTCCTCCCCTGACTAAGGGTTAATTAATCCCTAGTCAGGTGGTCTCCTCCTCCTCCTCGCAAACACTCCTTCGCCATTGCATCGGCAAGGGTGTTGCATACCCCCGGGGCAATTGAAAGAGCCGCCCTCGGCTCGACTACGGATGGTTTGGGGTGCAGAGGTAGCTAAGGGCACTTCTGGGAAGTGCAGGCTACAGGATATGTAGGGACAAACCGCCCATGGTCCTGGAGACAGGCACCTGGGTTGGTGTCGGACTAAGACACGGATATGTAAATGCTAAGTATGACAGTTGGTCGCTAACGCCATTAAACCAAACTGTACAGTAGGAAAGGTGTGGTGTCATGTACTGTAATCCACTCCTTGCACCAGGGCCTGTATATTTGTTATATAAACACTTCTTCCCTAGCGACAAATATATAGTGTGTATATGCATTACATTGGCATATGTGACACAATTAAACATTATACTACATAGCGACGGTCCGACACAGCCACACTACAATCTGAAAAGCCTATAAAAGGTTAGTGCAATATAAAAATAAATAAAGCAGCAACTTTTCCTTGAGGTTGGCAAAAGTCTCACAGAAGGTCTTTAAGATCAAAGTCCATCTTCTGGGTACAGCCCTTGAGGTGGGAAAAGTGCAATAAAGATGCAAAGGGTCTCCTCTAGGTGGAGAGGGACAGAGTCCTTTGAAGGAATCTCTGCTGTGGCAGAGGAAGGGGTGCTATCATAGCATATGACAGTGGGCAGTTCAAGGTATGTCTCTTGACTGAAATAAATAAGGGTGAGAGTCCCAGGAAAGTCTCTGGCTCTTGTGGGATAGCGGGCGTTCAGCCCAACTGGGATAGCAGAAATAATATTTACAAAAGCCTGGTAAGGCTTTCAGCCCACCATTACTCAGTATCTTCTTCGGTGGTAAGTACTTCGGTGTCAGAAAAGCGTACCTGCCTCCTCCTTCTGTGCGACACCAGTTGATACTCCTGCAGGTACGCAGGAGCTTTACCTTTTGTCTCCCTTTGAGACCTCCGAAGTTCCGGCCTGGAGAAGATAACCTCCTCATCGTCCTCCTCTGAGTCAGGCGCTGGAGTCGGAGTCTCAGCTGCCTCTGATGCTTCAGGGGTTGCAGACACTGGAGCCGGATCATCCTCCACAGGCAGTAGTATTGGAGACTGCGGTGGAGATGATGGTCTCTCCGGGGTACCTCTTACTGGAGTAGAAACAACAAAACAGAGTTGAGGCACAGTCACAAGTTCTAAGAAACTGGGGGTAGGTGAACACAAGGAGGTCTGTAAGTTGGGGGTCGAGGTGAGAGGTGTGGACATAGGGGCAAAAGGACGAAGACATCTCTTCAGCCGGTTCCTATGTACCTGGAGTGGTGGACGATCTCCTCTTGAAATCTCGTAGACTTCAGGGGAGAGACTGTCCCTAACTAGGTATGGCTCACGCCCCAACGCCCATCTAGCTTACTGGTAGGATGGTTGTTGCGCAGCCACACTCGATCTCCTGGGGCAAAAGGCTCAGCACAGGCATTACGATCGAAGTCCCTTTTTTGTTTCTCCCGGGCCTCTTCCAACCGCAGATCCACAACTTCTCTGGCATCCGCCAGGCGCCTCTGGTGTTCGTGAACCCAGTCAGTCTGGGGGAGTATAGACTGGGAATCAGGAGACTCCATGTCCCAGGTCATATCCGCAGGGAGATGGCCGTGCCTCCCGAACATCAGATAATACGGGGTGTATCCTGTGGAGCAATGAGTGGTATTGTTGTACAGGTACACTAATTCGGGCAACAGTTTTGGCCAGTCAGCCCTTTTTGCAGGGGTCAGAGTCCTCAGCATATTGATTAGAGTCTGATTCATCTTCTCACAAAGCCCGTTGCCTTGGGGATGATAGGCTGTGGTCCTCAGCTTTTTACAGCCATATAGAGTGCACAGCTCCTGGAAGACTTGGGACTCAAATGCTGTTCCTTGGTCTGTAAGGATCTGGTCCGGACAGCCATAGGGGAGGATGAAGCTTTTCCACAGGGCCGCTGCGGTGGTCCTTGCAGATAGGTCTCTGACAGGTACTGCAACCACAAATTTGGTATAGTGGTCGATGATCGTGAGAGCATAACTGTGACCGGATCTGCTGGGCTCCAACTTCACATGATCCAATGCCAGGATCTCTAAGGACCGTTGGCTCACAATGGGATGTAGAGGGGCCCTTTGATTGTGTCGCTCCCCTCGAGCGATGGCGCAGGCTGGGCATTCCCGACACCAGGCTTCGATATCGGGCTTCATGTTGACCCAGTAGAAGCGCTTTCGGAGGGTGGCTTCAGTCTTCTGAGCGCCAAAGTGTCCGGACTGGTCATGGTACATATCCAGTACTATCTTGGCGTCCCTCCTGGGAATCACAATCTGGTACAGCCGGTCATAAGTGGTAGGGTCCAGAGTTCTTCTCTTTAGCAGACCCTGATGCATGTTCAGAGTCTTTCTCTGACGCCACAATTGAGACAGTTCTCCATCAGCTCTTCTGCGGCGGATTCTTTCAGGTACTCGCCCACTAGAGAGATAGTCCATTACTTCTCCTATGGCGCGGCTATCCGCCTGAAGACTTATCCAGAGGTCCTTCTCCGCAGGGGGCTCTGACTCTTCTTGGAGAGTAGCTGGCGCTGCCTCTGACGGTAAGGAGTAAACTCTCTGGGCATCTTGACGCACAAACTGGGCATAGAACGCTGGCATCTCCACATCTTCCCACTGAGCATCCGTGGAGGGTCCCTCCCACTGGTCAGGGAGACGTGACAGAGCGTCGGCGTTGTCATTGGTCTTACCAGCCCGGTACTTGATGGTAAAGTTGAAGTTGGCAAGTCTGGAGGCCCACCGTTGTTCCAGTGCTCCAAGACGAGCGGTGTTCAGATGCGCCAAGGGATTATTGTCTGTGAAGACAGTGAAGAATGATGCAGCCAGGTAGTCCTTGAACTTTTCGGTCACAGCCCAGACTAACGCCAGAAACTCCAATTTGAAGGAACTGTAGTTCTGGTCGTTTTGCTCCGGTTCTTGGAGGGAACGGCTGGCGTAGGCTATGACCCTTTCAGTTCCATTTTGGAGCTGGGATAGTACAGCCCCTAGGCCTTGCTTGCTGGCATCAGTGTATAGGGTGAAAGGCAGACTGTAGTCTGGATATCCCAACACCGGAGGCTCAGTCAACCGTTGCTTGAGCATCTGGAAGGCAGCTTCTCGTTCGGCCGTCCACTCAATGGATACTCGGGAACGTTGGCTCTCTATTGGCAGGCCCCTTAGAAGCTCTTGCAGGGGAGCCGCCAGCTGGGCAAACTTCGGGATGAAACGCCTGTAATAACTGGCAAATCCCAGGAAGCTTTTGATGTCCCGTACGGTTGATGGGGTAGGCCAGTCGTGGACAGCTGCAATCTTCTCTGGATCTGGCTCAATTCCATGAGCGCTCACCACATGTCCCAGGTACTTGACGCTAGGTTGTAGCAGGTGGCACTTGGATGGCTTGACCTTCAACCCATGTTGGGTCAGGATTTGGAAGACTTCAGCCAGACGGTGGAGGTGGTCTTCATAAGTCTTGGAGTAGATGATGATGTCGTCCAAGTATAGTAGGACGGTCTCGAAGTTTCGATGACCCAAACATCTCTCCATCAGCCGTTGAAATGTGCCTGGGGCGTTGCATAGCCCGAACGGCATGTTATTGAACTCGAACAGGCCCATTGGGGTGGTGAAAGCCGTCTTCTCTCTGTCTTCCGGCGCCATGGCCACTTGCCAGTAGCCACTGGTCAGGTCCAGGGTAGAGAAGTAGGCAGCTGACCCTAGGGCTGCGAGGGATTCCTCGATTCGAGGCAGAGGATAGGCATCCTTGTGGGTGATATTGTTGATCTTCCTATAGTCAACACAGAATCGAAGGGTTCCATCCTTCTTTTTCACAAGGACCAGCGGGGCAGCCCATGGGCTGTGACTCTCCCGGATAACGTTGGCTGTCTTCATCTCTTGTACCAGCTTTTTCACCTCTTGGTAGCGGACTGGAGGTATGGGCCGGTATCGTTCCTTGATAGGAGGATGAGAGCCAGTAGGGATGGTATGTTGGATCAGGGTAGTCTGCCCAAAATCCAATGGGTGTTTGCTGAAGGCCTGGTGGTGCTTCATAACGACATCCAGGACACCTTGTACTTGGTCTGCAGGAGTAAAATCGTCGTCTCCAATATTGAGCTCAAGCCACCAGGATTGCTCGGCAGGCTCACCTTCAGCACTTTGCTTCAGTTCCAACTGTTGGGAGGCAGACAGAGAGGTTTCCACCAAGTCTTCAGGATGCACGCTGAAGAGAGTGGCTACGGCTTGGTACTTTCTCAGATCCACTGGGGAGTCTCCCACATTTAGTAGTCGAATGGGTACTTGTCCTCGGGACACAGTGACTAGGCTCCTGGCGGCTAGAATGGGCAGGTCTTCATCAGCTGGTAGAGGTTCTACTATCGCCTGGTAGTCTTGACCTTGAACGCCCATGCAGGCTCGACACCATACTAACGTCTCAGTCCCAGGTTGAAGGCGGACAGGTTGGGGATCTCCATTAGGGCCAGCAAACTTCTGTTGCGCCGCTAGAACCTGCATAGTCTCCTGAATTACCTTCCGGGAACCGTTGGGCACTGTTGGCAGGGAGTCGTGGAGAGCCTTCAGCACTTCAGGGTAGCAGTTGCGGAGGACATTGGTACCCAGTACCAGTGGGAAGTTACCATTTTCGGGCACTCGTGTCACCACTACGCCCTGTCTGGTTAACTCAGTGTCTCCAATGGTTAGCGTGGGCTCCCAGTACCTGAGTGGCTGGCGGTTGCGGCCTAAGCACGCTTGTGTCACGGTGCTTGGTAGGGGGGGACCGGAGGGCTGTCCTACAGCCTGGCAGGTCTCCAGCAGCGTGGTGTTGGCAAGAAATGATGAGGGAGAGGGTGCTATAGCGGATCTCCCTAGGGCAACCCTTTTTGTATCTAGAGTATGAGTCTCTGTGTGGTGGACAGGGTGCCCGTGATGGTGACAGCCGTAGTAGCAGGGACCAGACGGAGGCAGAGGTTGAACAAAAACAACTTACAGTTCTTTATTGGGAACCGACAGGAACATCAGCAACGTGCCTTTAACAGACTGGTGGGATGCTGGAGAGGTATTTGGAGGGAGCCGCAGGATATAGATCACCAGCCTGGATGCAATGGCAGGCCGGGAGGTAGCTGTGTCCTGGAAGGATGCTTCAGCTTTATCCTGGATTGCTTCAGGTATCACCCTTGAAGGTAGGATGATACCCCTTTCCTCTCTCTCTCTGTCTAACTTGTTCAGACGCCCTGGTCTGACTGACTAGACTGGCTTTCAGACTTTCTGGTCTGTCTGGAACTACTCAGAGTGTTCTCTAGAACATTCCTGGCCAGCGGTTTTTTGACTCCCACTGGTCAGGTGGTGGCTGCTCCTCCAATTACCTCTCAGCTCACAGAGATAGAGTGTAATACATGTGATTGGCAAACACATATGACATCACATAACACACTTAACTCCTGCCTTACCAGGCAGGATCTACCACTGCAATGTTCCCCTGTGTCCTATACGGACTATGTGGTGTGATGTAGTGCTGTGGGACGTATTCGCAAACACTCCTTCGCCATTGCATCGGCGAGGGTGTTGCATATCATATATAGAGGAATTATTACCACAGGAGGTCATGTAGTCACCATGTCTCCTCATGTATCTGCTCCAGTCACCTCATACACTGCAGACATGGCTGATATATCATATATAGAGGAATTATTACCACAGGAGATCAAGTAGTCACCATGTCTCCTCATGTATCTGCCCCAGTCACCTCATACACTGCAGACATGGCTGATATATCATATATAGGAGAATTATTACCACAGGACATCATGTAGTCACCATGTCTCCTCATGTATCTGCTCCAGTCACCTCATACACTGCAGACATGGCTGATATATCATATATAGAGGAATTATTACCACAGGAGGTCATGTAGTCAGCATGTCTCCTCATGTATCTGCTCCAGTCACCTCATACACTGCAGATATGGCTGATGTATCATATATAGAGAAATTATTACCACAGGACATCATGTAGTCACCATGTCTCCTCATGTATCTGCTCCAGTCACCTCATACACTGCAGACATGGCTGATATATCATATATAGAGGAATTATTACCTCAGGAGATCATGTAGTCACCATGTCTCCTCATGTATCTGCCCGCAGTCACCTCATACACTGCAGACATGGCTGATATATCATATATAGGAGAATTATTACCACAGGAGATCATGTAGTCCCCATGTCTCCTCATGTATCTGCTCCCAGTCACCTCATACACTGCAGACATGGCTGATATATCATACATAGAGGCATACCTCCCAACATTTGGGAAAAGGAAAGAGGGACAAAATGGCGGCACGCGTAGCGTGCCGCGGCGATCCCCCTAAGCCACACCCCCAATCACTCCCTGGCCACGCCCCAAATTTTAGCCATATTAAAAATAATAAAAATCATAATTTAAAAAAAAAAAAAAAAAAAAATATTATCCTCATTGGGATTTGAACCCAGAACCTGCAGTGTCCATGTACAATAATAACACAGCGCCTCAACCCACTGAGCTATAACCTCAGTGATTAACAAGTGGAGAATTTTGGTAACTAAGAACTATATACTGCCTTGGTATATAGGGAGGGATCTTCTCAGATTATTGTAATTATTGAGACTATTATTATTATTATTATTATTATTGAGATGATTATTATTATTTTTACCATTATTAATAATCATCTCCATAATAATAAAATTTATAATAATAATAATAGTCTCAATAATTACAATAATAATCTCTGAGAAGATCCCTCTCTATATATCAGTGCATTAGTCTGTGTCACAGTGTAAATGGCAGATAACATGTCTTACTTACCAGAAATCCTCAGCTCTGTATCACTGGGCTTATAGCTCAGTTAGTTAAGCTCCTGTCTATGGTGCACAGGGTCCCAGGTTCGAATCTCAGCCTGGCCAAAACTTTATGTAATTTAATTATATAAAGAGCTTGTGTCTGGGGAAGACCTGGAGACCATATATGGACAGATAGAGATCTGAGCTGATGACGTGGTCCCTGCTCTCTCCGCTAAGCCCGACACTTCTCTGAAAAGGATTCCCTGCCCGATGTCTGCTCTGGGGAACCCTAGGAGATGCAGTGACCATATATGGACAGATGGTGATCTGACCTGATGACGTGGTCCCTGCTCTCTCCACTAAGCCGACACTTCTCTGAAAAGGATTCCCTGCCCGATGTCTGCTCTGGGGAACCCTAGGAGATGCAGTGACCATATATGGACAGATCTGAAGCTGATGACGTGGTCCCTGCTCTGCGCTAAGCCCGACACTTCTCTGAAAAGGATTCCCTCCCGATGTCTGTAGAAGCCATTCTGTACTGTGAGTTCAGACTTTCAAAGTATTTACTATGCGGACACAGCGCCGGGACACAGCGGGACCTGGGGGGAGAATCCGTGACAATATCATAGCTGCCCGTGACGCGGGGCAGGGGTACGAAAAACGGGAAAGTCCCGTCAAAATCGGGACGGTTGGGAGCTATGATAGAGGAATTATTACCACAGGAGATCATGTAGTCACCATGTCTCCTCATGTATCTGCTCCAGTCACCTCATACACTGCAGACATGGCTGATATATCATATATAGGAGAATTATTACCACAGGAGATCATGTAGTCACCATGTCTCCTCATGTATCTGCTCCAGTCACCTCACACACTGCAGACATGGCTGATATATCATATATAGGAGAATTATTACCACAGGAGATCATGTAGTCACCATGTCTCCTCATGTATCTGCTCCCAGTCACCTCATACACTGCAGACATGGCTGATATATCATATATAGAGGAATTATTACCACAGGAGATCATGTAGTCACCATGTCTCCTCATGTATCTGCTCCCAGTCACCTCATACACTGCAGACATGGCTGATATATCATATATAGAGGAATTATTACCACAGGAGATCAAGTAGTCACCATGTCTCCTCATGTATCTGCCCCAGTCACCTCATACACTGCAGACATGGCTGATATATCATATATAGGAGAATTATTACCACAGGACATCATGTAGTCACCATGTCTCCTCGTGTATCTGCTCCAGTCACCTCACACACTGCAGACATGGCCTATATATCATATATAGGAGAATTATTACCACAGGAGGTCATGTAGTCACCATGTCTCCTCATGTATCTGCTCCCAGTCACCTCATACACTGCAGACATGGCTGATATATCATATATAGGGGAATTATTACCACAGGAGATCATGTAGTCACCATGTCTCCTCATGTATCTGCCCCAGTCACCTCATACACTGCAGACATGGCTGATATATAATATATAGAGGAATTATTACCACAGGAGATCATGTAGTCACCACGTCTCCTCATGTATCTGCTCCAGTCACCTCATACACTGCAGACATGGCTGATATATCATATATAGGAGAATTATTACCACAGGACATCATGTAGTCACCATGTCTCCTCATGTATCTGCTCCAGTCACCTCATACACTGCAGACATGGCTGATATATCATATATAGGGGAATTATTACCACAGGAGATCATGTAGTCACCATGTCTCCTCATGTATCTGCCCCAGTCACCTCATACACTGCAGACATGGCTGATATATCATATATAGGAGAATTATTACCACAGGAGATCATGTAGTCACCATGTCTCCTCATGTATCTGCCCCAGTCACCTCATACACTGCAGACATGGCTGATATATCATATATAGAGGAATTATTACCACAGGAGATCATGTAGTCACCATGTCTCCTCATGTATCTGCTCCAGTCACCTCATACACTGCAGACATGGCTGATATATCATATATAGAGGAATTATTACCACAGGAGATCATGTAGTCACCATGTCTCCTCATGTATCTGCCCCAGTCACCTCATACACTGCAGACATGGCTGATATATCATATATAGAGGAATTATTACCACAGGAGATCATGTAGTCACCATGTCTCCTCATGTATCTGCTCCAGTCACCTCATACACTGCAGACATGGCTGATATATCATATATAGGAGAATTATTACCACAGGAGATCATGTAGTCACCATGTCTCCTCATGTATTTGCTCCCAGTCACCTCATACACTGCAGACATGGCTGATATATCATATATAGAGGAATTATTACCACAGGAGATCATGTAGTCACCATGTCTCCTCATGTATCTGCTCCCAGTCACCTCATACACTGCAGACATGGCTGATATATCATATATAGAGGAATTATTACCACAGGAGATCATGTAGTCACCATGTCTCCTCATGTATCTGCTCCATCACCTCATACACTGCAGACATGGCTGATATATCATATATAGAGGAATTATTACCACAGGAGATCATGTAGTCACCATGTCTCCTCATGTATCTGCCCCAGTCACCTCATACACTGCAGACATGGCTGATATATCATACATAGAGGAATTATTACCACAGGAGATCATGTAGTCACCATGTCTCCTCATGTATCTGCCCCAGTCACCTCATACACTGCAGACATGGCTGATATATCATATATAGGGGAATTATTACCACAGGAGATCATGTAGTCACCATGTCTCCTCATGTATCTGCTCCAGTCACCTCATACACTGCAGACATGGCTGATATATCATATATAGAGGAATTATTACCACAGGAGATCATGTAGTCACCATGTCTCCTCATGTATCTGCCCCAGTCACCTCATACACTGCAGACATGGCTGATATATCATATATAGAGGAATTATTACCACAGGAGATCATGTAGTCACCATGTCTCCTCATGTATCTGCCCCAGTCACCTCATACACTGCAGACATGGCTGATATATCATATATAGGGGAATTATTACCACAGGAGATCATGTAGTCACCATGTCTCCTCATGTATCTGCCCCCAGTCACCTCATACACTGCAGACATGGCTGATATATCATATATAGAGGAATTATTACCACAGGAGATCATGTAGTCACCATGTCTCTTCATGTATCTGCTCCAGTCACCTCATACACTGCAGACATGGCTGATATATCATATATAGAGGAATTATTACCACAGGAGGTCATGTAGTCACCATGTCTCCTCATGTATCTGCTCCAGTCACCTCATACACTGCAGACATGGCTGATATATCATATATAGAGGAATTATTACCACAGGAGGTCATGTAGTCACCATGTCTCCTCATGTATCTGCTCCCAGTCACCTCATACACTGCAGACATGGCTGATATATCATATATAGGGGAATTATTACCACAGGAGGTCATGTAGTCACCATGTCTCCTCATGTATCTGCCCGCAGTCACCTCATACACTGCAAACATGGCTGATATATCATATATAGGAGAATTATTACCACAGGAGATCATGTAGTCACCATGTCTCCTCATGTATCTGCTCCCAGTCACCTCATACACTGCAGACATGGCTGATATATCATATATAGAGGAATTATTACCACAGGAGATCATGTAGTCACCATGTCTCCTCATGTATCTGCTCCCAGTCACCTCATACACTGCAGACATGGCTGATATATCATACATAGAGGAATTATTACCACAGGAGATCATGTAGTCACCATGTCTCCTCATGTATCTGCTCCAGTCACCTCACACACTGCAGACATGGCTGATATATCATATATAGGAGAATTATTACCACAGGAGATCATGTAGTCACCATGTCTCCTCGTGTATCTGCCCCAGTCACCTCACACACTGCAGACATGGCCGATATATCATACATAGAGGAATTATTACCACAGGAGATCATGTAGTCACCATGTCTCCTCATGTATCTGCTCCAGTCACCTCATACACTGCAGACATGGCTGATATATCATATATAGAGGAATTATTACCACAGGAGATCATGTAGTCACCACGTCTCCTCGTGTATCTGCTCCCAGTCACCTCATACACTGCAGACATGGCTGATATATCATATATAGAGGAATTATTACCACAGGAGATCATGTAGTCACCATGTCTCCTCATGTATCTGCTCCAGTCACCTCATACACTGCAGACATGGCTGATATATCATATATAGAGGAATTATTACCACAGGAGATCATGTAGTCACCATGTCTCCTCATGTATCTGCTCCCAGTCACCTCATACACTGCAGACATGGCTGATATATCATATATAGAGGAATTATTACCACAGGAGATCATGTAGTCACCATGTCTCCTCATGTATCTGCTCCAGTCACCTCATACACTGCAGACATGGCTGATATATCATATATAGAGGAATTATTACCACAGGAGATCATGTAGTCACCATGTCTCCTCATGTATCTGCTCCAGTCACCTCATACACTGCAGACATGGCTGATATATCATATATAGAGGAATTATTACCACAGGAGATCATGTAGTCACCATGTCTCCTCATGTATCTGCTCCAGTCACCTCACACACTGCAGACATGGCCTATATATCATATATAGGAGAATTATTACCACAGGAGGTCATGTAGTCACCATGTCTCCTCATGTATCTGCCCCAGTCACCTCATACACTGCAGACATGGCTGATATATCATATATAGGGGAATTATTACCACAGGAGATCATGTAGTCACCATGTCTCCTCATGTATCTGCCCCAGTCACCTCATACACTGCAGACATGGCTGATATATAATATATAGAGGAATTATTACCACAGAAGATCATGTAGTCACCACGTCTCCTCATGTATCTGCCCCCAGTCACCTCATACACTGCAGACATGGCTGATATATCATATATAGGGGAATTATTACCACAGGAGATCATGTAGTCACCATGTCTCCTCATGTATCTGCTCCAGTCACCTCATACACTGCAGACATGGCTGATATATCATACATAGAGGAATTATTACCACAGGAGATCATGTAGTCACCATGTCTCCTCATGTATCTGCTCCAGTCACCTCATACACTGCAGACATGGCTGATATATCATATATAGAGGAATTATTACCACAGGAGATCATGTAGTCACCATGTCTCCTCATGTATCTGCTCCCAGTCACCTCATACACTGCAGACATGGCTGATATATCATATATAGGGGAATTATTACCACAGGAGATCATGTAGTCACCATGTCTCCTCATGTATCTGCCCCAGTCACCTCATACACTGCAGACATGGCTGATATATAATATATAGAGGAATTATTACCACAGGAGATCATGTAGTCACCACGTCTCCTCATGTATCTGCCCCCAGTCACCTCATACACTGCAGACATGGCTGATATATCATATATAGAGGAATTATTACCACAGGAGATCATGTAGTCACCATGTCTCCTCATGTATCTGCTCCCAGTCACCTCATACACTGCAGACATGGCTGATATATCATATATAGGAGAATTATTACCACAGGAGATCATGTAGTCACCATGTCTCCTCATGTATCTGCTCCCAGTCACCTCATACACTGCAGACATGACTGATATATCATATATAGGAGAATTATTACCACAGGAGATCATGTAGTCACCATGTCTCCTCATGTATCTGCTCCCAGTCACCTCATACACTGCAGACATGGCTGATATATCATATATAGGGGAATTATTACCACAGGACATCATGTAGTCACCATGTCTCCTCATGTATCTGCCCCAGTCACCACATACACTGCAGACATGGCTGATATATCATATATAGAGGAATTATTACCACAGGAGATCATGTAGTCACCATGTCTCCTCATGTATCTGCTCCAGTCACCTCATACACTGCAGACATGGCTGATATATCATATATAGAGGAATTATTACCACAGGAGATCATGTAGTCACCATGTCTCCTCGTGTATCTGCTCCCAGTCACCTCATACACTGCAGACATGGCCGATATATCATATATAGAGGAATTATTACCACAGGAGATCATGTAGTCACCATGTCTCCTCATGTATCTGCTCCCAGTCACCTCATACACTGCAGACATGGCCGATATATCATATATAGGAGAATTATTACCACAGGAGATCATGTAGTCACCATGTCTCCTCATGTATCTGCCCCAGTCACCTCATACACTGCAGACATGGCTGATATATCATATATAGGAGAATTATTACCACAGGAGATCATGTAGTCACCATGTCTCCTCATGTATCTGCTCCAGTCACCTCATACACTGCAGACATGGCTGATATATCATATATAGGGGAATTATTACCACAGGAGGTCATGTAGTCACCATGTCTCCTCGTGTATCTGCTTCCAGTCACCTCATACACTGCAGACATGGCTGATATATCATATATAGGGGAATTATTACCACAGGAGATCATGTAGTCACCATGTCTCCTCATGTATCTGCTCCCAGTCACCTCATACACTGCAGACATGGCTGATATATCATATATAGGAGAATTATTACCACAGGAGATCATGTAGTCACCATGTCTCCTCATGTATCTGCCCCAGTCACCACATACACTGCAGACATGGCTGATATATCATATATAGGAGAATTATTACCACAGGAGATCATGTAGTCACCATGTCTCCTCATGTATCTGCTCCAGTCACCACATACACTGCAGACATGGCCGATATATCATATATAGGAGAATTATTACCACAGGAGATCATGTAGTCACCATGTCTCCTCATGTATCTGCTCCAGTCACCTCATACACTGCAGACATGGCTGATATATCATATATAGAGGAATTATTACCACAGGAGATCATGTAGTCACCATGTCTTCTCATGTATCTGCTCCAGTCACCTCATACACTGCAGACATGGCCGATATATCATATATAGGAGAATTATTACCACAGGAGATCATGTAGTCACCATGTCTCCTCATGTATCTGCCCCAGTCACCTCATACACTGCAGACATGGCTGATATATCATATATAGAGGAATTAATACCACAGGAGATCATGTAGTCACCACGTCTCCTCGTGTATCTGCCCCAGTCACCTCATACACTGCAGACATGGCTGATATATCATATATAGGAGAATTATTACCACAGGAGATCATGTAGTCACCATGTCTCCTCATGTATCTGCTCCCAGTCACCTCATACACTGCAGACATGGCTGATATATCATATATAGAGGAATTATTACCACAGGAGATCATGTAGTCACCATGTCTCCTCATGTATCTGCTCCAGTCACCTCATACACTGCAGACATGGCCGATATATCATATATAGGAGAATTATTACCACAGGAGATCATGTAGTCACCATGTCTCCTCATGTATCTGCTCCCAGTCACCTCATACACTGCAGACATGGCTGATATATCATATATAGAGGAATTATTACCACAGGAGATCATGTAGTCACCATGTCTCCTCATGTAACTGCCCCAGTCACCTCATACACTGCAGACATGGCTGATATATCATATATAGGAGAATTATTACCACAGGAGGTCATGTAGTCACCATGTCTCCTCATGTATCTGCTCCAGTCACCTCATACACTGCAGACATGGCTGATATATCATATATAGAGGAATTATTACCACAGGAGATCATGTAGTCACCATGTCTCCTCATGTATCTGCCCCAGTCACCTCATACACTGCAGACATGGCCGATATATCATATATAGAGGAATTATTACCACAGGAGATCATGTAGTCACCATGTCTCCTCATGTATCTGCTCCAGTCACCTCATACACTGCAGACATGGCTGATATATCATATATAGGAGAATTATTACCACAGGAGATCATGTAGTCACCATGTCTCCTCATGTATCTGCTCCAGTCACCTCATACACTGCAGACATGGCTGATATATCATATATAGGAGAATTATTACCACAGGAGATCATGTAGTCACCATGTCTCCTCATGTATCTGCTCCCAGTCACCTCATACACTGCAGACATGGCTGATATATCATATATAGGAGAATTATTACCACAGGAGATCATGTAGTCACCATGTCTCCTCATGTATCTGCTCCAGTCACCTCATACACTGCAGACATGGCTGATATATCATATATAGAGGAATTATTACCACAGGAGGTCATGTAGTCACCATGTCTCCTCATGTATCTGCTCCAGTCACCTCATACACTGCAGACATGGCTGATATATCATATATAGGGGAATTATTACCACAGGAGATCATGTAGTCACCATGTCTCCTCATGTATCTGCTCCAGTCACCTCATACACTGCAGACATGGCTGATATATCATATATAGAGGAATTATTACCACAGGAGATCATGTAGTCACCATGTCTCCTCATGTATCTGCTCCCAGTCACCTCATACACTGCAGACATGGCTGATATATCATATATAGGAGAATTATTGCCACAGGAGATCATGTAGTCACCATGTCTCCTCATGTATCTGCCCCAGTCACCTCATACACTGCAGACATGGCTGATATATCATATATAGGAGAATTATTACCACAGGAGATCATGTAGTCACCATGTCTCCTCATGTATCTGCTCCAGTCACCTCATACACTGCAGACATGGCTGATATATCATATATAGGAGAATTATTGCCACAGGAGATCATGTAGTCACCATGTCTCCTCATGTATCTGCCCCAGTCACCTCATACACTGCAGACATGGCTGATATATCATATATAGGAGAATTATTACCACAGGAGATCATGTAGTCACCATGTCTCCTCGTGTATCTGCTCCCAGTCACCTCATACACTGCAGACATGGCTGATATATCATATATAGGAGAATTATTACCACAGGAGATCATGTAGTCACCATGTCTCCTCATGTATCTGCTCCAGTCACCTCATACACTGCAGACATGGCTGATATATCATATATAGGAGAATTATTACCACAGGAGGTCATGTAGTCACCATGTCTCCTCATGTATCTGCTCCAGTCACCTCATACACTGCAGACATGGCTGATATATCATATATAGAGGAATTATTACCACAGGAGGTCATGTAGTCACCATGTCTCCTCATGTATCTGCCCCAGTCACCTCATACACTGCAGACATGGCCGATATATCATATATACAGGAAATATTACCACAGGAGATCATGTAGTCACCATGTCTCCTCATGTATCTGCCCCAGTCACCTCACACACTGCAGACATGGCTGATATATCATATATAGAGGAATTATTACCACAGGAGATCATGTAGTCACCATGTCTCCTCATGTATCTGCCCCATCACCTCATACACTGCAGACATGGCTGATATATCATATATAGGAGAATTATTACCACAGGAGATCATGTAGTCACCATGTCTCCTCATGTATCTGCTCCCAGTCACCTCATACACTGCAGACATGGCTGATATATCATATATAGAGGAATTATTACCACAGGAGATCAAGTAGTCACCATGTCTCCTCATGTATCTGCCCCATCACCTCATACACTGCAGACATGGCTGATATATCATATATAGGAGAATTATTACCACAGGACATCATGTAGTCACCATGTCTCCTCGTGTATCTGCTCCCAGTCACCTCATACACTGCAGACATGGCTGATATATCATATATAGAGGAATTATTACCACAGGAGATCATGTAGTCACCATGTCTCCTCATGTATCTGCTCCCAGTCACCTCATACACTGCAGACATGGCTGATATATCATATATAGAGGGATTATTACCACAGGAGATCATGTAGTCACCATGTCTCCTCATGTACCTGCCCCATCACCTCATACACTGCAGACATGGCTGATATATCATATATACAGGAATTATTACCACAGGAGATCATGTAGTCACCATGTCTCCTCATGTATCTGCCCCAGTCACCTCATACACTGCAGACATGGCTGATATATCATATATAGAGGAATTATTACCACAGGAGATCATGTAGTCACCATGTCTCCTCATGTATCTGCTCCAGTCACCTCATACACTGCAGACATGGCCGATATATCATATATACAGGAATTATTACCACAGGAGATCATGTAGTCACCATGTCTCCTCATGTATCTGCTCCAGTCACCTCATACACTGCAGACATGGCTGATATATCATATATAGAGGAATTATTACCACAGGAGATCATGTAGTCACCATGTCTCCTCATGTATCTGCTTCCAGTCACCTCATACACTGCAGACATGGCTGATATATCATATATAGAGGAATTATTACCACAGGAGATCATGTAGTCACCATGTCTCCTCATGTATCTGCTTCCAGTCACCTCATACACTGCAGACATGGCTGATATATCATATATAGGAGAATTATTACCACAGGAGATCATGTAGTCACCATGTCTCCTCATGTATCTGCTCCCAGTCACCTCATACACTGCAGACATGGCTGATATATCATATATAGGAGAATTATTACCACAGGAGATCATGTAGTCACCATGTCTCCTCATGTATCTGCCCCAGTCACCTCATACACTGCAGACATGGCTGATATATCATATATAGAGGAATTATTACCACAGGAGATCATGTAGTCACCATGTCTCCTCATGTATCTGCTCCAGTCACCTCATACACTGCAGACATGGCCGATATATCATATATACAGGAATTATTACCACAGGAGATCATGTAGTCACCATGTCTCCTCATGTATCTGCCCCAGTCACCTCATACACTGCAGACATGGCTGATATATCATATATAGGAGAATTATTACCACAGGAGATCATGTAGTCACCATGTCTCCTCATGTATCTGCCCCATCACCTCATACACTGCAGACATGGCTGATATATCATATATAGGAGAATTATTACCACAGGAGATCATGTAGTCACCATGTCTCCTCATGTATCTGCCCCAGTCACCTCATACACTGCAGACATGGCTGATATATCATATATAGGAGAATTATTACCACAGGAGGTCATGTAGTCACCATGTCTCCTCATGTATCTGCCCCAGTCACCTCATACACTGCAGACATGGCCGATATATCATATATAGAGGAATTATTACCACAGGAGATCATGTAGTCACCATGTCTCCTCATGTATCTGCTCCAGTCACCTCATACACTGCAGACATGGCTGATATATCATATATAGAGGAATTATTACCACAGGAGATCATGTAGTCACCATGTCTCCTCATGTATCTGCCCCCAGTCACCTCATACACTGCAGACATGGCTGATATATCATATATAGAGGAATTATTACCTCAGGAGATCATGTAGTCACCATGTCTCCTCATGTATCTGCCCCAGTCACCTCATACACTGCAGACATGGCTGATATATCATATATAGAGGAATTATTACCACAGGAGATCATGTAGTCACCATGTCTCCTCATGTATCTGCTCCAGTCACCTCATACACTGCAGACATGGCTGATATATCATATATAGGAGAATTATTACCACAGGAGATCATGTAGTCACTATGTCTCCTCATGTATCTGCCCCAGTCACCTCATACACTGCAGACATGGCTGATATATCATATATAGAGGAATTATTACCACAGGAGATCATGTAGTCACCATGTCTCCTCATGTATCTGCTCCCAGTCACCTCATACACTGCAGACATGGCTGATATATCATATATAGAGGAATTATTACCACAGGAGATCATGTAGTCACCATGTCTCCTCATGTATCTGCCCCAGTCACCTCATACACTGCAGACATGGCTGATATATCATATATAGGAGAATTATTACCACAGGAGATCATGTAGTCACCATGTCTCCTCATGTATCTGCTCCCAGTCACCTCATACACTGCAGACATGGCTGATATATCATATATAGGAGAATTATTACCACAGGAGATCATGTAGTCACCATGTCTCCTCATGTATCTGCTCCCAGTCACCTCACACACTGCAGACATGGCTGATATATCATATATAGAGGAATTATTACCACAGGAGATCATGTAGTCACCATGTCTCCTCATGTATCTGCTCCCAGTCACCTCATACACTGCAGACATGGCTGATATATCATATATAGAGGAATTATTACCACAGGAGATCATGTAGTCACCATGTCTCCTCATGTATCTGCTCCAGTCACCTCATACACTGCAGACATGGCTGATATATCATATACAGGCAGTCCCCGGGTTACATACAAGATAGGGTCTGGAGGTTTGTTCTTAAGTTGAATTTGTATGTAAGTCGAAACTGTATACTGTTCTAGACAATTTTTTTTCTTTTGCCCCAGTGACAATTGGAGTTTCAAAATTTTTGGTGTAATTGGACCAAGAATTCTCAATAAAGCTTCATTACAGACACCTTACAGCTGATCATTGCAGTCTGGGACTATAGTAAAGCATCCAGAGAGCTTCACCAGAGGTCACAGTGGGCAGAGGGGTCCGTCTGTAACTATGGGTTGTCTGTAAGTCGGGTGTCCTTAAGTAGGGGACCGCCTGTATAGAGGAATTATTACCACAGGAGATCATGTAGTCACCATGTCTCCTCGTGTATCTGCCCCAGTCACCTCATACACTGCAGACATGGCCGATATATCATATATAGAGGAATTATTACCACAGGAGATCATGTAGTCACCATGTCTCCTCATGTATCTGCCCCCAGTCACCTCATACACTGCAGACATGGCTGATATATCATATATAGAGGAATTATTACCACAGGAGGTCATGTAGTCACCATGTCTCCCCATGTATCTGCTCCCAGTCACCTCACACACTGCAGACATGGCTGATATATCATATATAGAGGAATTATTACCACAGGAGATCATGTAGTCACCATGTCTCCTCGTGTATCTGCTCCAGTCACCTCATACACTGCAGACATGGCTGATATATCATATATAGAGGAATTATTACCACAGGGGATCATGTAGTCACCAGGTCTCCTCATGTATCTGCCCCAGTCACCTCATACACTGCAGACATGGCTGATATATCATATATAGAGGAATTATTACCACAGGAGATCATGTAGTCACCATGTCTCCTCGTGTATCTGCCCCAGTCACCTCATACACTGCAGACATGGCTGATATATCATATATAGGAGAATTATTACCACAGGAGGTCATGTAGTCACCATGTCTCCTCATGTATCTGCCCCAGTCACCTCATACACTGCAGACATGGCTGATATATCATATATAGAGGAATTATTACCACAGGAGATCATGTAGTCACCATGTCTCCCCATGTATCTGCTCCAGTCACCTCATACACTGCAGACATGGCTGATATATTATATATAGGAGAATTATTACCACAGGAGATCATGTAGTCACCATGTCTCCTCATGTATCTGCTCCAGTCACCTCATACACTGCAGACACGGCTGATATATCATATATAGAGGAATTATTACCACAGGAGATCATGTAGTCACCATGTCTCCTCATGTACCTGCTCCCAGTCACCTCATACACTGCAGACATGGCTGATATATCATATATAGGAGAATTATTACCACAGGAGATCATGTAGTCACCATGTCTCCTCGTGTATCTGCCCCAGTCACCTCATACACTGCAGACATGGCTGATATATCATATATAGAGGAATTATTACCACAGGAGATCATGTAGTCACCATGTCTCCACATGTACCTGCTCCCAGTCACCTCATACACTGCAAACATGGCTGATATATCATATATAGGAGAATTATTACCACAGGAGATCATGTAGTCACCACGTGCAACACCCTCGCCGATGCAATGGCGAGGTAGTGCTTGCGAATACGTCCCACCTGTAGGTAACACCACATTACACTACATGGTCCTTATAGGATCAAGGGGAAATTGCAGTGGTTAATCCTGCCTGGCAAGGCAGAGGTTAAGTATTTTGTATAATGCAAGATGCTATTGACCAATGTCTGTGTTACATCCTGTCTTTGTGCACTGAGAGGTAATTGGAGGAGCAGCCACCACCTGACCAAGGGAAGGTAATAAAACCTCTGGCCAGGAACGTTCTAGAGGTCTTAGAGAGAAGTCTCTCTCAGGAGAGAGAGGAGACCGGTCCTAGTCAGGCCCTCTGGGTCTGCAGGACGCAAGCAGAGAGTAGTTAGCTGAGCAGCAGCTCAGAGTCTCTAGCATACCAGACCAGTGCAGGAAGAGCCTAGCCCCTGCCTGAAGTGGAGCAATAAGACTAGAGTTAGTGTAGTGAGGAAAAGGGGTATCATTCCTACCTTCAAGGGTGATACCTGAAGAGATCCAGGACCGAGCTGAAGCCTCCTCTAAGGACACAGCTGCCTCCCAGCCTGCCCTATACATCCAGGCTGGTGAAATACATCCTGTGGCTCCCTCCAAATACCTCTCCAGTACTCCACCTGTTAAAGACACGTTTTCTGCAGTTCCTGCCGGTTGCAATAAACGAACTGTAAGTTGTTTTCTTCAACTTCTGTCTCCGTCTGGTCCCTGCTACTACAACTACCATCATCACCGGCACCCTGTCCATCACCCAGAGACTCACACTCGGGACATTAAGGGGTTGCCCCAGGGAGATCCGCTATAGCAGCCGCTCCCTCATCATTTCTTGCCAACACCACCCTGCTGGAGACCTGCCAGGCTGTAGGACAGCCCTCCGGTTCCCCCGTACCAAGCACCGTGACAATAGCGTGCTTAGGCCGCAACCGCCAGCCACTCCGGTACAGCGGGCCCCGGCTGTCTCTAGGCCTCACCTCAAGGGCTAGGCCCCGGTGGGGGATGTTGCAAGTGGCGTCACGAACAGGATATAGACTTCTGTGCCTTATTACGGCATTAAAGACTTTCCTTTATTAAAAGACTGTGCTGCCTAACCCTGCTGCCATCCGGGTTTAGGCCCAAGGACTTGTGTGTTTCTGGAATGAACTGTGTTATACTGCTGCCACGTGCAGTCGAGCGCCGCTCCCGCACTCCAGAGGTTAATCCTGGCAAGAACTGTACCAGCTCTGCTACATCCGGCGCTGCCGCGCCTGAAGATTTTTACCTCAGAAACTGTGGCGCAGCAAATAATTCCAGCCCGCCAAAACCTTCACTGGCGGGAAACCCAGATGACGCATCAAGCTCCACCCACGCGCGAAGGGCGCGAACCCCGCCTCCTGTGGCGCAGGAAAAATTAGAGCCCGCCACAGCTCTTGGCGGGAAGGACTTGGACTCCTCCCACTGGCTCGAGGCGGACTTCCTGCCCTGCCTCAGAGAAGCGCCAGAACTAGAGTGGACTTTGAGCAGCGAGGACAACGCCATGTGGGGTCCTCCGCCTTTCCCTCCTGTGGAGCGTCCAGAGTTTTATGAGGTCTTAGAGACTATGGTGGTGGTCTCTGCGCAGCCTGTCCGAAGACCCTCCGCTGGACATCGGCTGCACCGAGGATTGACTCGGGCCTTCGTCACCAGGACATGCTACCAAACGGTGACGCAGTATCAAATTCCACCCGGGCGGTTCCTCGTCCCTATCCCGGCTACCATCCCGGTACCGCGGGTCCACGTGGAGGCGCCACGTGGGGAGGCCCCGACTCCTGCGGAGCCAACGCCTGGGCCTAGTGTTGCCGTTCCACCTGCTCCGAGGCCTACTACTCCTGTTGCGCGGCCTGCTAGCCCCGCTGTAGTGGTTCCTGACCCTCCGGTGGTTCCTGCTCCTGTTCCGGCACCTACCTGTCGTCCGAGGAGATCCGGACCTGAACCGGAGCCACGAGCCCCAGCACCGAAACCTCCGCAGCCTCAAGGCCGAGGTGAGGCCACCCGCCGGCGACTCCGAGACGCTGTCTCGGAACAGCGACGCCGAGAGAAGGAGGCCCAGCGGTATATGGCCGGCAGATCCACAGCGGGAGCTTGGGTCGAGAAGAACCGCACCACCGGCATGGTCCGGTTCTTCGACAAGCGGAAGGGCTATGGCTTCGCTACCCAGGACTACACCGGACGGGAAGTATTTATACCCCGCCGGTCCGTCAAGAGGCCTGATCTGCCGGAGAGCCAGCACAACCTCAAGCCAGGCGAGTGCATCGAGTTCTCCCTGCAGGAAGGACCTCGAGGACCCTGGGCGGCTGGAGTGATCCGGATCCCCGACTCCGATGAGGACCGCTACTACCCGCACGATGACTGGTATGAGGACGACGAGTGGCCGGAATCCCCGAACACCTCTTCCTCCTCGGCTGCAAGTCCCCGGGCGGTGACCCACGTGAATGCCCCATCCACAGTAATTGTGAGTACGGGTCCCATTGCCATCCATGGGCCGGGCATGATACAGGGCGCCACCCCCACCGGTTCCCCTGCCGGGAGTATTGCCAGGTCCCGCGGCTCTTCTGTGGGAGAAGACATCCCGGCTAGTGAACCTTGTCCGGAGGTTCCATCTAGGCCCGCATCTCCCCTTGCCGGTTACCAATGGGGTGATGACCCGGCCCCGGAAGAACCGGAGCTGGAAGGAGCCGCGGCGCGGCCGCTGGACTCTGTTTATTTCTTCTTGGACCCCTCCGTGGTCCCTGGCTCAGTTGAGCCCCCGGCTGGAGCAGCCGACACCCCGGGCGACAGCGCTCCTCCCCCTGAAGGTCCGGAGGAGGTTGCTGCACCTGCAGTACCCACTGCTGCCACCGGGTGTCCCCAGCCGGTACCTACTCCCGCTGAGGATGCACAGGATTCCCTGCAGGAGCTGGATCCTGTCTTTGCTGAACCCAGCGATACTGACTAACCTCTGAAGGGCTGTCGCCCTCTCCAGGTACTTTGTCCATTGTAAATATTGTGTATATCTCCATTTTCCCCAAAGAGCCAGAGACAGTCCTGAGACTCTTACCCTTATTTATCTCAGTCAAGAGATTATGCACTGTCATGTGCTATGATAGCACCCTTCCTCTGCCATAGCAGAGATGTCATCAAAGGACTCTGTCCCTCTACACATAGAGGAGACCCTTTGCTTCTTCATTGCACTTTTCCCCACATCAAGGGCTGTACCCAGAAGATGGACTTTGTTACTAGAGACCTTCTGAGAGACTTTTGCCAACCTCCAGGAAAAGTTGCAATGTAATTTATTATCATTTTGCACTTAATGCCTTCCTTTCTAGGTATGGACATTCTGTTTGCACTTTTATGCCTTTCCTTTGCAGGAAAAGAGACATTTACTACCGTGCTACCCTGAGTAGCCTATCCACCTCTGTAACGTTTGCAATGTTATAAGATGTGTACCCATTGGGCTCCTATGCCAATGTGATTTTGCCAAATGTTTGCACACTGTCAATATATGCCAGAAGTATGCATTAACCCTTTCATAGGCTTTTCAGGTTGTAGTGTGGCTGTGTCGGACCGTCTTTTATGTAAAACACTGACCGCTACCTGATCCTTCAAACTGAGGTTTGCACATGGGGGTAGTCCGTAAACTGCGGGTCTTAAGGGGACCGGGGGTGTTACACAGATAGCACCTGGATGCCACTCATACATGGGTAAGGTTGTCAGTCAGGAGGTACTCGTGTCGCATATGCTCATGCAATGCAGATAGACACCATATAATTGCCGCCAGGGAAGAAGCGTTGATCAAACAAATATACAGGCCTTGGTGCAAGGAGTGGATTACAGGACATGACACCACACCTTTCCTACTGTACAGTTCGGTTTAATGGCGTCAGCGACCAACTGTCATACAGCTACATGTTTTGTCTTAGTCCGACACCAACCCAGGTGCCTGTCTCCAGGACCATGGGCGGTTTGTCCCTACACCTCACATAGCCTGCACTTCCCAGAAGTGCCCTCAGCCCCCTCTGTGCCCCAAAACAACTGTAGTCGAGCCGAGGGCGGCTCTTTCAATTGCCCCCGGGGTATGCAACACCCTCGCCGATGCAATGGCGAGGTAGTGCTTGCGAATACGTCCCACCTGTAGGTAACACCACATTACACTACATGGTCCTTATAGGATCAAGGGGAAATTGCAGTGGTTAATCCTGCCTGGCAAGGCAGAGGTTAAGTATTTTGTATAATGCAAGATGCTATTGACCAATGTCTGTGTTACATCCTGTCTTTGTGCACTGAGAGGTAATTGGAGGAGCAGCCACCACCTGACCAAGGGAAGGTAATAAAACCTCTGGCCAGGAACGTTCTAGAGGTCTTAGAGAGAAGTCTCTCTCAGGAGAGAGAGGAGACCGGTCCTAGTCAGGCCCTCTGGGTCTGCAGGACGCAAGCAGAGAGTAGTTAGCTGAGCAGCAGCTCAGAGTCTCTAGCATACCAGACCAGTGCAGGAAGAGCCTAGCCCCTGCCTGAAGTGGAGCAATAAGACTAGAGTTAGTGTAGTGAGGAAAAGGGGTATCATTCCTACCTTCAAGGGTGATACCTGAAGAGATCCAGGACCGAGCTGAAGCCTCCTCTAAGGACACAGCTGCCTCCCAGCCTGCCCTATACATCCAGGCTGGTGAAATACATCCTGTGGCTCCCTCCAAATACCTCTCCAGTACTCCACCTGTTAAAGACACGTTTTCTGCAGTTCCTGCCGGTTGCAATAAACGAACTGTAAGTTGTTTTCTTCAACTTCTGTCTCCGTCTGGTCCCTGCTACTACAACTACCATCATCACCGGCACCCTGTCCATCACCCAGAGACTCACACTCGGGACATTAAGGGGTTGCCCCAGGGAGATCCGCTATAGCAGCCGCTCCCTCATCATTTCTTGCCAACACCACCCTGCTGGAGACCTGCCAGGCTGTAGGACAGCCCTCCGGTTCCCCCGTACCAAGCACCGTGACAATAGCGTGCTTAGGCCGCAACCGCCAGCCACTCCGGTACAGCGGGCCCCGGCTGTCTCTAGGCCTCACCTCAAGGGCTAGGCCCCGGTGGGGGATGTTGCACATGTCTCCTCATGTATCTGCCCGCAGTCACCTCATACACTGCAGACATGGCTGATATATCATATATAGAGGAATTATTGCCACAGGAGATCATGTAGTCACCATGTCTCCTCATGTATCTGCCCCAGTCACCTCATACACTGCAGACATGGCTGATATATCATATATAGAGGAATTATTACCACAGGAGATCATGTAGTCACCATGTCTCCTCATGTATCTGCTCCCAGTCACCTCATACACTGCAGACATGGCTGATATATCATATATAGGGGAATTATTACCACAGGAGATCATGTAGTCACCATGTCTCCTCATGTATCTGCCCCAGTCACCTCATACACTGCAGACATGGCTGATATATCATATATAGAGGAATTACTACCACAGGAGATCATGTAGTCACCATGTCTCCTCATGTATCTGCTCCAGTCACCTCATACACTGCAGACATGGCTGATATATCATATATAGAGGAATTATTACCACAGGAGATCATGTAGTCACCATGTCTCCTCATGTATCTGCTCCAGTCACCTCATACACTGCAGACATGGCTGATATATCATATATAGAGGAATTATTACCACAGGAGATCATGTAGTCACCATGTCTCCTCATGTATCTGCTCCCAGTCACCTCATACACTGCAGACATGGCTGATATATCATATATAGGAGAATTATTACCACAGGAGATCATGTAGTCACCATGTCTCCTCATGTAACTGCCCCAGTCACCTCATACACTGCAGACATGGCTGATATATCATATATAGAGGAATTATTACCACAGGAGATCATGTAGTCACCATGTCTCCTCATGTATCTGCCCCAGTCACCTCATACACTGCAGACATGGCTGATATATCATATATAGGAGAATTATTACCACAGGAGATCATGTAGTCACCATGTCTCCTCATGTACCTGCCCCATCACCTCATACACTGCAGACATGGCTGATACATCATATATAGAGGAATTATTACCACAGGAGATCATGTAGTCACCATGTCTCCTCATGTATCTGCTCCATCACCTCATACACTGCAGACATGGCTGATATATCATATATAGAGGAATTATTACCACAGGAGATCATGTAGTCACCATGTCTCCTCATGTATCTGCCCCAGTCACCTCATACACTGCAGACATGGCTGATATATCATATATAGAGGAATTATTACCACAGGAGATCATGTAGTCACCATGTCTCCTCATGTATCTGCTCCATCACCTCATACACTGCAGACATGGCTGATATATCATATATAGAGGAATTATTACCACAGGAGATCATGTAGTCACCATGTCTCCTCATGTATCTGCTCCCAGTCACCTCATACACTGCAGACATGGCTGATATATCATATATAGGAGAATTATTACCACAGGAGATCATGTAGTCACCATGTCTCCTCATGTACCTGCCCCATCACCTCATACACTGCAGACATGGCTGATACATCATATATAGAGGAATTATTACCACAGGAGATCATGTAGTCACCATGTCTCCTCATGTATCTGCTCCATCACCTCATACACTGCAGACATGGCTGATATATCATATATAGAGGAATTATTACCA
The DNA here is from genome assembly GCF_040894005.1 of Engystomops pustulosus. Taxonomy (NCBI): domain Eukaryota; kingdom Metazoa; phylum Chordata; class Amphibia; order Anura; family Leptodactylidae; genus Engystomops; species Engystomops pustulosus. The sequence goes on from NW_027284980.1 coordinate 298,557, forward strand.
CAGGAGATCATGTAGTCACCATGTCTCCTCATGTATCTGCCCCAGTCACCTCATACACTGCAGACATGGCTGATATATCATATATAGAGGAATTATTACCACAGGAGATCATGTAGTCACCATGTCTCCTCATGTATCTGCTCCATCACCTCATACACTGCAGACATGGCTGATATATCATATATAGAGGAATTATTACCACAGGAGATCATGTAGTCACCATGTCTCCTCATGTATCTGCTCCCAGTCACCTCATACACTGCAGACATGGCTGATATATCATATATAGGGGAATTATTACCACAGGAGATCATGTAGTCACCATGTCTCCTCATGTATCTGCTCCAGTCACCTCATACACTGCAGACATGGCTGATATATCATATATAGGAGAATTATTACCACAGGAGATCATGTAGTCACCATGTCTCCTCATGTATCTGCCCCAGTCACCTCATACACTGCAGACATGGCTGATATATCATATATAGGAGAATTATTACCACAGGAGGTCATGTAGTCACCATGTCTCCTCATGTATCTGCTCCCAGTCACCCCATACACTGCAGACATGGCTGATATATCATATATAGGAGAATTATTACCACAGGAGATCATGTAGTCACCATGTCTCCTCATGTATCTGCTCCCAGTCACCTCATACAATGCAGACATGGCTGATATATCATATATAGGAGAATTGTTACCACAGGACATCATGTAGTCACCATGTCTCCTCATGTATCTGCTCCAGTCACCTCATACACTGCAGACATGGCTGATATATCATATATAGAGGAATTATTACCACAGGAGATCATGTAGTCACCATGTCTCCTCATGTATCTGCTCCAGTCACCTCATACACTGCAGACATGGCTGATATATCATATATAGGAGAATTATTACCACAGGAGATCATGTAGTCACCACGTCTCCTCATGTATCTGCCCCAGTCACCTCATACACTGCAGACATGGCTGATATATCATATATAGAGGAATTATTACCACAGGAGGTCATGTAGTCACCATGTCTCCTCATGTATCTGCTCCAGTCACCTCATACACTGCAGACATGGCTGATATATCATATATAGGAGAATTGTTACCACAGGAGATCATGTAGTCACCATGTCTCCTCATGTATCTGCCCCAGTCACCTCATACACATCAGACATGGCTGATATATCATATATAGAGGAATTATTACCACAGGAGATCATGTAGTCACCATGTCTCCTCATGTATCTGCTCCAGTCACCTCATACACTGCAGACATGGCTGATATATCATATATAGAGGAATTATTACCACAGGACATCATGTAGTCACCATGTCTCCTCATGTATCTGCCCCAGTCACCTCACACACTGCAGACATGGCTGATATATCATATATAGGAGAATTATTACCACAGGACATCATGTAGTCACCATGTCTCC